>NW_009259317.1:642834-645705 GCF_000687185.1 Egretta garzetta | reverse complement strand
AGAAAAAACAGGTGAACATGCACAGCCCCATCCACAACGGTGGATTCAGACTCGACGTACAGATATGTGGCACAGGAGTGTTGGGAGTTACCTTCTCAAAGTTTTGTCTTGCATTTCAAATGTCTGAAAGTTACATAGATTATGTCATATATTTCCAGTTATTTTCAGTCCTCTAAAATGCTTCTTTGTCAAGTTATCAAACCACCTAAGAAACTTTAAAGAAAATACTGTGAAAAGTAGAAGCAGCTGTATTCAGAGTCAAGAAACCTTGAAGAAATCTTGCTGAATGGCAGGGTGATCTTGGGTTCGTCAAACGAATGTTCTGTATTAGATAAAGCAGATTGAACAGTAATTACTCATTTCATAAAATTAAAGACATGACGGATAGTTGTCTAAGTTTCCAGAAGTTTTAAACCCCGTTTGATAGCACTTCTTTTTCTGTGGGGACACAGGGACTGGAGGATATTGCTTTGTGGGAAGACAGGACATCAGGGACTTTGTTGGGAGTGGATGTCGCTAGTCATGGGAAGAGAATGGGGAACGGAGATCGCAGGAAGAGAGAGTGAGCAAAGCAGAAACAAAAAGTTTTGGGGCAAGCGAATGGGGCTCAGCCAGAACAAGAAGTGTGCCAGGGTGAACAGGAAGCTTATGATACAGAAAAGGCTAAATGGAACTACTGGGAGAGTCAAAAACTGTCAGGTTTTGCAGGGAGTCCTGGAAACAGAGAGAGGTAAGAGGGCAGTGCAAGCCTGACAGCAAGAAGAAAAAGAAAAGTACCTGTTGCGACATGAACCCAGCCTAGGAGCGCGTGGCCGCCCCTCTCGCCAGGAAGCTGTGCTGCACAGGCATCAAGCGCTGGCGTCAATTAACGGGTACGAACGCTGGAATGCACATTACAGCTTCCTTTCTTTTTCCCTCCCTAAGGTACCATAACTTCTTGGGTGGTGATTTTTATACTGCCAATAAATAGTGCTTTGAATCCTCTTCTCTACACTTTGACTACACGCCCTTTCAAAGAAATGATTCACCAGGTTTGGTATAATTACAGACAAAGAAGATCCAAAAGAGGTAAAGGCAGTCAGAAAACATACGGTCCGTCGTTCATTTGGGTAGAGATGTGGCCAATGCATGAAATCACGCCAAAGCTAACGAAGCCCGTGCTTTGTACAGACTCCTCTGACGCTTCGGTGACTACGCAGTCCACACGACTAAATTCATACACGTAAATACATTTTGAATCTTCACGGTGGCGGCTGCACTGTTAGCTTCACGTCTGTGGGCTTACTGCTTTACACCAGTGAGGAAAAATGAGGGAGGTACGACACCTGGGCTCACCTGAACCACAGCAGGAGGAAGAGGGAGCGGTGTGCCTGTCTGCAGGTAGAACTGACACAACAGTAATTTTACCATCTCACAACAGGACCTGACATTTTGGCAACTCATCCTAGATCAGAAGAAGTCAGTTGTTTGGCTTCTTCCTCCCACAAGCCAGGAGTGTGGGAAAAAAAAAAAAAGAATTGTAATCCTGGGCTCACCTGAACCACAGCAGGAGGAAGAGGGAGCGGTGTGCCTGTCTGCAGGTAGAACTGACACAACAGTAATTTTACCATCTCACAACAGGACCTGACATTTTGGCAACTCATCCTAGATCAGAAGAAGTCAGTTGTTTGGCTTCTTCCTCCCACAAGCCAGGAGTGTGGGAAAAAAAAAAAAAGAATTGTAATTTAAAATATCTCACCCTAAAAGCAGAATGTTTCAAAATTATTTTCATTAAACTTTTTTTTTTTAATTCCCCTTTTCAACAACTTAATTTTTTTAAGAGTTGATTGGTTTCCTCAAAATTTCTGACTGGCTCTATTTAGGCTGCATCAGCTCTCAAAAGCTTTAGGGAGCAATAGCCCTAAGAAAAATATTTAAATTTCATAATTAGACCAGTTCATTATATTTGTCAAAGCCAAACAAGTGAAAATTTTATTCCTTTTAAAAATTTACCAACTATTTTACTCATATAAAGACATTCCTGAAATTGTAATGATCGTTCTAATTCAGGCAGAACCAGAACTGTGGGAAAGACAAAAAAAAAAGCCCACAAAGTTTTTTATTTTTCTCAACTGCGTGTCCCCCAGCTATTGCTGGTGGAATTTTCCCCCTTTAGAAGAACATCCTTCCCTGGGAAGACTGGGCTGAGTATCCCAACATCTTGATGTTGTGCTTTTCCTCACTGTTTCTTAATGGGCTACCATAAGGAGCTCCCCACAGCTTGCAGACTTCAACAAATTTCTGTTCTAAGATGTCTGTCTCTCTGCATGGAGTAACAGGAGATGGCCAAATAGAAGACTATCAGTCTGAATAGGTGTCATGACATCTACATTTCAATCACCTTGTGCACCTGATTGGATGCATTACAATTAAAATAGTTTAAGGAGCACAGCCATTCAGTGCTTTTGGGGGCATTATTTTACTTCCCAGGGTTACAACAGTAAAAAAAAAAAAAAAAAAGAAGAAAAAATTGCATCTGAAACAATCCTCCGGAGGCATTTCCTTTGCATATACCCACTGGAGAGAATCTTTTCCATCATGAATTACTACACCTTCCCCTGTTTTTTCAGTACCATGCTCGCAGTCCAATGGCCTAGAAGCACACAAAGGTGAAAGAAACGCTTCTTTCGCATTGATGATTTGAAGCTTTTTAAAACTAAGTTAGAAGATACTTCCAATGTTTGCACTTAACTTCTTAACAGTGTAAGAAGTAGAATTTTTAAAAAGTGTGACTCACACTTGAACTGTTTACAGAACTTTGGATTATCTTGAAATCAAAGGTTGTTGAGCATCTTGTTTCCACTACTGTACGTTTTATTGAAATAAAAGATT
>NW_009259317.1:641178-642813 GCF_000687185.1 Egretta garzetta | reverse complement strand
CTCTTTTCCAAGTTGCTTAGCAACATTTTGGGTTGCGGGGTTAAAAACAGCCAAGTGAAATGCTGCCACGTGAATTGCCTGTAACTGGGGCTATTAGAACTCAATTTAATAGAACTTGTGTACTCTGAGGGGCCAAGCCTTCTCAATGACTGTAACTGCTTTTAAGGAGATACGCAGGGATGTCTGTCCTTACCATGACTTCTGTTTTTCACTTGAGTTGATTATGGATATCTTCAATGTCATCATCTTTGTTTCCATGAGTAACGCAATAATAATTTCAGAATTTTTTCTAATATCTTTATTGTTTTGATTAGAAAACTACAGTTTGTCTTTTAAAAAGTCCTTCTTTCAGTAAAAATAAGGCTGACTAATAAATCATGGTAAAACCGTGTTCTCCTGCAGCCTTCCATTGCATTTCAGCATTACTTTTGTTTTCTCACATTGCTCTGGTAAAGGTACAGGAGTTTCAGCACAGCTATTTGTTACAGATCAGAGATCTCCCAGACCAAAAGGTTCTGTTAACAGTAAACTCTAGATTAACTAACTAGTAACTGCTTAAGGCAAAGATATAAAATAGGACCAAAGAGTGAAAAAGGTCTAACGTGTCTCCCGAGAGATGGGAGAATACATTTCCCAGATTCTTTTCTAACTTTTATTTATAGTTCAAAGTAATCCATCCTATCAGTAAACAATGCTGTTTAACATCTACCATGCAGAGATATATGGTCCGTCATAAGGCACTTTATCACTTTCTTATTACCCCAGAAGCCAAAGAAACTGGCTGTAGGTGTACTCAGAAGCCCTCTAGGTTGATGGTGCTAAATCAGAAGATATACAGGTTTTTCTCTTTTATCACAACAAAAGACAGCATAAAATTGTTTGCAGTAATCAAACATCTTGCAAAAAATCTGCAGCTTTATAGAAATATATATTGCAATACTGCTAAAAAGCAGTAAGGCTTGGGATACGGGGCTTACATAAAGCTCGTAAATAAGCCACAACTTGCCATGTTATCCCATCCTCAATGCAAAGTAAAAGCGTGTGTAGAGAAAAAACAGAAAATTAGTTCAGCAAGTTCTTCTGGACTTGGCAGAGCTTCCACCGGTGACAGCTTTTAAGAAGGAGGGTGACTACCTCCTCGCAGGACACCACTTCCTCACCAGTAATGAGTCCTGGACATACCACACATACTAACAACTTTGCATCCAGCACATTAGCAAGGGGAAAAAAAAAAAAAAAAAAAAAAAAAGGTGGAGAGTATTTCACTATGAGATCGCTTGAGCTGCAACGGAAGAGTCCAAAAGTCACAACTGAGTCCCTAAACAAAGTGATTTTGCTCGGTGTCTTACGTGTCACACGAGTATTTCTAAGTATTTCTGAAAGAACTCCGGGCTCACGGGGAGCTGCTGAGGGAAAAAAAAAATCCACGTAAACTCACTAAAAAAGTTGGGTTTTTTTTAAAGTAACACGCGCTCCAGTCCGACGCGGCAGGGTGGGGTCAGCCGCTGGGCTTCAGGGACTCGTCCCCCTCCCTCAGCAGGTCCCGCCATGTTCTGAGGAACCGGGCGTTCTCCGAGCACTTGGTGGCGAGCTCCTCCACCTGGGCCGACACGGCCGACGTCGCCTCCAGGATCT
>NW_009259317.1:604748-640014 GCF_000687185.1 Egretta garzetta | reverse complement strand
AAGCTGGGGACACCCTGCCCGGCCGGGGTCTGGGCCTGCCTTCGCCCGCGGCAGCCACGTTCTGAGCTGAATTTTGCCTCTCGTGTGTGTGTGTGAAACAACTGGCGTCTTTTAGCTGTAGGGGGTAATTCATAGTACCGTCGGTTCTGCTGAAATAAAAGTATCTCAAGAATTAAGGTGTCACGTTTTACTATACACGTACAGGCGTAGCAGTTATCATGCTCGTAAAATGCGTTGCTTGTTCTCGGGTCCTGCCCGGGTGCAGGTAAAGGGTAATTAAGAGTCATGAGGTGGTATGATAATAGCTTTTATGTTATGTCGGTTAACTACAAAACTGCTGTTAAGAAACCAGCATAAATAATACTTATCTTGCGTATAGAGACCAGTATTCCGACTGTCACTGCGCAGAGTGATGGCGGAGGATGTTTGCGCTGGCCTTGCCCATCGCCATTCTCAATGAAACATTTCAGTCATAGGATGCTGGCAATTTTACTTACGTGGTTTTGCAGAAATACTCCTTTAAATACAGTATTCTCCCCCTTCACCCCTGAAATTAGAAAAGGGGAACCCTTAAAGGAAGGAAGAATACCTGGCAAGGTGCATTAGTTCACAGACCCTTTAACTATGACTAGTCTTAGTGCTAACCATACTAGTTTTCTGAGTACAAATTGCACGCATCTTCATAATTTTTGTTGTGAAAGAGGAAAAGTAGAACAAGAATGCAACACGTAACAGCCCTTCTGAACAGAGACCTGTTTTGATCATTTTAAACTTCCATATCATCCATTTGCTTAAAAAGAAACTTTCATTGTTGCAAGAACAAATTAGAATGTCTGCAATAAAGGTAAAAAATAACTGTATCCACTATTCCTAGCTTTGTCTAACGTTTGTCTAACATGGTAATTTTCAGTGATGCTGCTGGGGGATTTGTTGATTTCAGTTATGTCTTTGAGTCCTGATAGGTCAGATCCCTTTTCAGTATTTTCAGCTCTTTGCTGCACTAGTGCTTTTTTGTTACCCTGTCAGTGCAATAGTTAGTGTCAGTAAGCAGTTTAGTGAGTTCACGCTGCTATGACAGACCTGCATTTGCATTAGCTGGCATCAGAGCTTAACAATGAAGTTTACTTGGCTTTAAGCCTGAGCTTTTATTGTAGACCATGACGTTTACTTTAGAAGGAGTCTAGTATCAGTAGCCCAACCTGTGTGTCTCAACATGTGTTGAGATGTCAGAAGGGATGAACTTGCATGTCCTGTCTCGTAGTTGTTTGGTCACTTCTAATGAAGTCTGAAATAAATCTTTTGAAGTTCAAAATTAAATAGGAACTTAGAAGGTGTTTCACCTGTGTACCCTCATGTTATCCTACACCAGCTGTCAGAAGTGGCTGGCCATCGAGTGGTATTATGTGAAGAATGCTTCAAGGGTTAAAGGGGAAGCTTGGTCTTCCCCCACCCCCACCCCTGATACAAAGTAATACAGCGCACTCCTAACTTGAAAATTTAAAAATCTGTGTTTATGGTTCCTCATCTTCATGTCACCTGGTAGCCTTTGTGGGGGGAGCTGTCATATTTGTTGTGCCACTTGTGTCCCTGAAAAGTAAAAATATTTGGGATATTACTGACTTGACGAATTTGTTTCTTGTTTTTGCAGCACGTCAGTGCTTTCATGCTGTAAAGTTGATAAAGAGAGATTGCCTTCCATCACTGCACGTCGCAAGATGTGCATCTACTGCCCCTGTGCCTCGCATAACTACGCATTATACAATTCATCCTCGGGACAAGGACAAACGATGGGAAGGTAAGTGAAAAAATGCATTCTTGAAAAGCTTCTTTATTATTGTTATTGCTCAGCTTTAAAGACACTGAAATGTGTTGCTGTTTTTTTTCTTTTTACAGAAATTCTATACTCTTAAATACAGTACTTATATTCCAAATGAAATTTTGTGGTTGCTATCTGTCACAGTGAGTGTCTTTAGTGCTATAAAATGGGGTCAGATTAAACTTGATCCTAGTTATTTAAAGAAAATATGTAAGCAGCTTTTGCTTTAGTGACTATCACAACAAGTTTTAATTCTGTCAGGTATGGATCAGTTGGATTTTTTCACTTGTTCTTACCATGAGAGTTTGTGAGAAAGTAAGATTTGATATATATCTCTGGGCATTTCAGTCTCTACGTTCAGCAATTTGAATGGCTTCAATTTGAGAAAAGATACTGATCAATGAGTGTTAAAAAAAAAAAAGAACAAACCAGAAACCAAAACAAAACCAAAAACCAAACAAAAAACCTGCCAGTAACTTGTTCTGAATAAGGATCTTTTTTTCTTGTCTTTCTCCCATACCTAGAGTTTCACTGAGGGTCTGATACAGCTAGCCAACAGGGCTCTTAAGTTTAACATTCTAAGATGATACCTACTTACAATGCATAGAAATTGAGTATATGTTTTTATGGTATATTTCCTTACCACTTAAAAAAAAAAGCTAATTTTACATTGGGATGCCAGTATCCTGCAGTCTTCCAAGTACTGAAGTGGGGGTTCTGTTAAATATTTAGCCTCCTTTTATGCAAGGTATATTACTGCAATACCCAGTAGCCAGTGTTACAGAGCAAGGTTTAGTGAGAGAGAGGCTGGGACAATATGAAGATAAATCAAGCTTACTTTTTTATTTTTTCTATTGAAGGGGTAAACATGGAAAGATTTGCAGAGGAAGCTGATGTTGTCGTTGTTGGAGCAGGCCCTGCGGGTCTTTCTGCAGCTATTCGACTCAAACAGTTAGCTGCTGAGCACAGCAAAGAAATACGTGTTTGTCTGGTGGAAAAGGCTTCTCAGATTGGTGCGCATACGCTGTCTGGTGCTTGTCTTGAGCCAAGGGCCTTACAAGAACTCTTTCCGGACTGGAAGGAGCGGGGGGTATGTATGAGCATGTAAACACTGAAATTAATCGCTAGCTTGTAAGGAACTCCATGTCTGACTCATTCTGGTAAAACTCTAGTACCTTGGTGCTTAGTACTATTTTAAAATGTGTTGATCTAACAAAACAAAAAAACCCTTCTTTTCTTTATAGTCTGTTTCCTCTAGTTCGACATTGCTAAACTTTTATGTCTACACAGATATGCGTTGGCCTTTGCTGTTTTATCTAGTAGCCTTACTGCATATACGCAGTATGTCTGGTGCATCCTGGGATGCACTACACTTACAGTAGTCGTGCAGAATCCGGCTCCTGTGCACAAAGCAGTAAGGTGGTCAGTTCTTAGCAATGTCAGACTTGTTGCTTCTGTATGATAGTTCTTCATAGTCTCAGGAAATGGCATGTAGTACACTGATTTTTGTGCAGACATAGTGGTGTAACAGAGGCCTAAGATGCCTTTAGGAGGGAGGATAGCAAGAGATGAGCTGCCATCTCTGCCAGGACAGCCATCTGACTTGCAGCCAGCTGCCTGCTATCACCTGGGAGCTGCAAGAAGTAGGCTATTGACCAGTTGTCTTGTCTTACCAGGCTAAACACGCAAGTTGAGCTGCCTTGTTTAGAAAGGTCTAGAATATTGATGTAGTACAAGCCTGCGTACGAACTGTAGAAGTTATTTGTAAGGCCCTGTTCCAGGTTTTTTACCTCAATAGGTGTGTTAATTCTTACCTGATGACTGCCTCGTAAGGTACCTTATCGTCTCTCATCATACTTTTCCTATAGAAGTGCTTTATTAAACCTTTAATTGACTGCCAGTTCGATCATTTGATTTTATTTGTTGTTGTTTTTGTTGGATTGGCTCGGTACTATTTCTGTTTTCTTTTTTATGTAGGCTCCACTTCATACCCCTGTAACTGAAGACAAGTTTGGAATTTTAACAAAGAAATTCAGAATTCCAGTGCCAATTCTTCCAGGTACAGTTTGGCGAGGTGGTAAAAAGTCATCTTTCGCAGTATCTTTTTCAACTTTTCTACAAATGAAACAATTGATTTGATTCAATGTAGCAAGTATATGTAGAATGTAACAGTGTCCAGCGATAAGGGTCCCTGTAGATGGCAGCTGTGATAACACACGATATCACTGTGAAGATAGTAGTTGTAGAAAAAGATACAACATCTGATGTATACAACTTTTGTTATTTTGCTTAGTGTTCTATGTTTTGTGTGTGTATCTTTTTTTTTTTTTTTTGCTTAGGACTTCCAATGGTCAATCATGGAAATTACATAGTACGTCTGGGCCACTTCGTGAGTTGGCTCGGCGAACAAGCAGAAGCTTTGGGTGTTGAGATTTATCCAGGCTATGCAGCAGCTGAGGTAATGATGACATCAGTGTGTATATGAAAAGCGTTTTTGGAACCCACTTCATTTGATTCCCAATTTATTTGTACGTTCACAGCATTCCTCTTAAAAGAAGTTTATTGTGCAAACTCTGTTTCGGTGTCTAAACTCCCTGGCCCAGAGCCAGCAAAGTGCAAGTGGATCATATAGTATGTTAATAAATAAATAATACTTCAAGTTTGACCATTAAAGACATAGTGCTTAGAAGTTCTGCATTAGCACTTTTTATGAATGGATTAAAATGACAGATCATTAAAAATGTTTTTGTTTGTTTGTTTAAATATTTCCAAAGGTTCTTTTTCATGAAGATGGTAGTGTGAAAGGGATAGCAACTAATGATGTAGGCATTCAAAAGGATGGAGCACCTAAAGTAAGTAGCTATCTTCCCCATAACTAGAGCTCTAATTGTGGAAACTGTGTTATATCTGCTTCTACTGCCATCGGTAATCTTGCTGCAGCCTAAGAAAAAGTGCAAAATTCATTATCTGTCTTCCCTCTCTGTATGTAAAATGGACCAATTACCTGTGAATGTTCAGGTCTCAGAACACTGTAAACCTTTTCTGAAATTAGTAGAAAAAGCCTTCACAGAAAGGAGGTTTGTTTGAGGGTGGCTTGAAGGAAATATTTGAAGGATGTTTTGGCATATGTGAAATCAGAAAACAAAGGAAAGAATTCCAGAAACTCCTAGAAAAAAGGTGCAAAGGTGAAGTAGAAAGCTGTTGTCCAGCTGGTAACTAGCAACATGTAGGAGAGTGTGCTGCTGGCTGATTAGTTTTCTTTGATATTTACAACTGCAGTTGCACTTGTTGACAGTCTGTCTACCTTGTTGGGGTAAGGTACACACTGGATCTTTATACCTTTTTGCTGGTTCGTCACATTTCTGTATCCAGAAGGTGACTCCCTGCCCTAAGTGTTGGACTTTGACTGATTTTTAGTGGAATCCAGAACCTGCAGTAAGCATGTCGCTTCCCTGTAACAATACGTAGGGAGAATTTGGCACCTCAGAATAACTGAGAACAACTTTTACACAGAATTATTTGGCTACAGAAATTATGGGTACAAGTTTTTTCTTAAGATTTACTTTCTTTTATAAGGTTTCTTACTAGTTACGTAGAGTTTCAAAGAGGTATTTACTTCCACATAGAAGTGTGGGCTGTTTTTCCCATTTAAGGCTGGGGACGAAAAGACTCATTCTTGTTTTAAGAGAATATAATAAATGGAGGATGAAGGGGTGGCAGAGGAAAGGAATATATTTTCCCAGTATAACATTCTGTTCCCTGTAGGGAACGGGCACGCCCTTATTTTCAGGTCTGCATTTTCTCCAGTAGGAGGCGCAAGTAATGCATACAACTTGCTACCGTAATAAAGATTAATTGGGAGTTTGGTTTGGTTTTAAAATGGGAAGGAACTATGATTTCTTTTGTTTGCTTTAACCATCCGCAAAAGCTAGATTGTTTTTTTTTTTTTTCCCATTTATTCTGGAAGAACGTGTCTATTAACTTCTTTAATGTAGATAATTAGTGTACCACTACTGCAAACTTTATGCGTACTCAAGTGTGTTGACTGTCAGTTAGGTCAGCTGACAATACTTCCAGCGTATAAAAGTTCAGGTAAATAAATGCAGTTTGTATAACCTTCAAGGCAAGAATATCTTCAATGTGTTTGTACAGAGCCTAATCAAATAGACTGTGGTTAATGAATAGAGTTTCACCTTGAAGTCAGCGCCAATCAAACAAAAATGCCAGTGGTAAAAATATATAGGAAAAAGTTGCACACTGATTCTTGTGTAGCTGCTGGAGAAGGATGTTAGCTGTGAAATAACTTTTCACATTACTGAAATGTTTCAGATTCATGGATGTCTGATACTTACAATGTGGAGTTGTAGTTAATGGATTTACTTTATATAAATCTACTTCAAATTGGACAGTATGTATTTTTCATCTTTAGATCAAGTAGTAAGTCCCTTTAGTTCTCTTACTAATCAGTAAGATTAATTGCTTTTCAGGTTGACAATCAGAAATTCAAAGAATACACAAAAAAAGGCAAAACCTTGTAACTCCTGCTTAAAGGTAAATCCTGACTAGAGGGAACATTTTCTTTTGATAGCCTTTTTCAGAGGTTTCCAACCAGTAAATTACAAGCAGATTTCACCTGAGACACAATTCAAAACCAAAGCAATAAGCTTCTCCTGGATGTGTGCTGGCTTATCTTGAGGTGGTTTTATTGGATACTGCTGGGTATCTTCATCCAAAACTGTTTTTGTTATCTTTTTCATTAAAATTCTCATTAAACTTTCTCCCTCAAATCAAGCTTTCTTTCTTTTTTCCCCTGCAAGATTATGTATATTCAGAATCTTGTATCCTTACATTGCAAATATAATCTAGTAATATTCTCAGCCAGTGTGCTCACTTATGCAGATAACATGCTCATACGTGAGTACGCCGGTTCCCTTTATCCTACTCTCAATGTCATTGTTGGAATTTTTGGTAAGAATTCTTTTTTATAGCAGTACTTAATGATAGTTTAATTTTACTGTATGTTTTAACTTACAAGATTGGTGTAATATTATAATAACTTTATTCTGAGGTAGTGGGTTCTTTTGGGGGCAGGGGTGATACAGGTTTTTCTGATCTGGTGTATCTCTCCAGCCTCTGTCCGGGGGGGAGGAGGGGAGGCATAATGTTTTATTATAATGTGACTTCATGAGCAAAAATTGGAAGTGTGAAGTCATAGGTGAAGATTCTGGAACACGCTGGAACATGTCCAGAGGAGAGCAACCAAGCTGGTGAGGGGTCTGGAACACAAGTCATACGAGGAGCGGCTGAGGGAACTGGGGTTATTTAGTCTGGAAAAGAGGAGGCTGAGGGGAGACCTGATCACCCTCTACAACTGCCTGAAAGGAGGCTGTAGGGAGGTGGGGGTCGGCCTCTTCTCCCTGGTAACAGATGATAGGATGAGGGGGAATGGTTTGAAGCTGCGCCAGGGCAGGTTTAGGCTAGACATTAGGAAAAACTTCTTCACTGAAAGGGTTGTCAGGCTCTGGAATGGGCTACCCAGGGAGGTGGTAATGTCCTCCTCCCTGGAGGTATTTAAAAGAAGGATAGATGAGGTGCTTAGGGACAGGGTTTAGTGGTGGGATGTCAGGGTTAGGTTAAAGGTTGGACTCGATGATCTCAAAGGTCTTTTCCAACCGAAGTGATTCTATGATTCTTTGTTCTATCAGGGTTCCTTTGCACCATGTGAATGAGCAGATGTGATAAAGTATCCTCCAATCTGGAAAAGATTCCCTTTTTCAGAAACAAATGGTGATTCACTGTAGTGCTGCTCTATTGGAATCCCCTTACAGGATTTGCCAGGAGTGCGTCATGGTTAGGTAGAAAAGACAAATGGACTAGAGCCATAGCTTGCAATGGCTTCTAGGTTCTGGGCAGTGCCACAAAGTAGTGTAATATCACTTTATTGTCCTCCAGTTTCTTGCTACGAGTTTGGTGTGGCACAGATCTAACTGCTGATGAAATGCTCTATTTTGCAGGCTACCTTTGAAAGAGGCTTGGAACTCCATGCTAAAGTCACGGTCTTTGCTGAAGGTTGTCATGGGCATCTAGCCAAACAGCTGTACAAAAAATACAATCTAAGGGAGAAATGTCAACCCCAGAGCTATGGCATTGGACTGAAAGAGGTATCACCTGCCTAATTTTAACAATTCAGGAAAATACTGTGAAGCTATAAGGTAGTTTCTATTTGCTTTCAAGCTAATTTGTGTAAGACATTAGAATGATAGATTTTGAGTTACACTTTCAGACTTCAGAATCTTTGCTATTCTGAAGCTGATCAGAGATGCTCCCTGAATGTTGTGACTGCTTTGCTTTTATCTGTATCATAACTAGAGGTACCTATGAATCCACTCTGTTACCTTCTTAATTTGATTTCAAATTACATTCATTTGTGAAATCTGTTTTCAGTACTTTTGGTAAATGAGGGATTCATGCTGCCTAATTTTAGGGGGTTTTAGTATCTGAGGAGGGAAGGAAAGGCTTTCTATGGTTTTTGTGTATATTCATGAGAGAGAGAGAGAGAGAGAAGGGCTGTTTCAGATGATGACTCATGCTCTCTGAAACACTTTATGGATGACCTTTTTTTTTTTTTCCTGAAAGAATCCCTTCACTGGGCTTACAAAATTGGGATAAGGATCAGGTTTCCTTTTTGAAATATTGTCTACTTGGGAGATATCACTCATGAAAAAGAGCTGTATTATTTAGAATATATTCAAAGTTTGACAATAACATATTCTTTATTTATTACTTTAAGCATGTGATTCTAGCTACAAATTATTTGTTAAATAATTAGTTTGCACTTCTGCAGCGAATAACCACTCTGTAAATGTTCCTTTGTATGACATAGTCTTAGTCACAATTTCTAATACCTAAGTTGTCATTAAAGCAGGGGTTTGCTTCCAGATGAGTCTGTGTCTGTTGTAGCAAATAGTACAGTCCAATAGGAACGGATCTGTAAAGTGAAATAGTTGGTGCTGATGAGCTGATGTCCATGTTACACACATTTCAAGGTTATTTTTACTTCAGACTAGCTTTGGTCTAGTCCTGTGGACTGAGCGCTTTTTCATGACTGGAATGCTTCCAGTCAGCTTCTGGAGCCTGTCTTACAGTTCAGTTTCACATAAAAGGAATCCAGTTCCTGCCTTCCATGGCTGCTGTATGATATGAACCAAAGCACAGTAAGTGGGAGGAATCAGGAGGTCCTGCTCAACAGTGTGCTGCTTAATCTAAGCTGGAACAGTAACGTAGATGTGCCCTCCATGCATGAGCTGATCTAAGGGTGCTCAACTGCCCTCTGTCATTAGACTGCACCTGGCACATAGCTCCATGGTGAAGAGATGTTTTGTGAAATGAGCAGAAAATTGACTCACTGGTGGAAACATGAAGATGCTTCTATGCATTCATTGTGGGTCAGATGAGTACTGGGGGTGTGTAGGAGAGAGCAGAGAGAGAACAACCTGTTTGACAGCAAATATTTGGATCAATTCAGACATATTGTTAAGCCTGACCTTGAAAAGCTTGTGAAGAAATTGCAGTGATTCATATGAAAAATTAAAGTTTTTAAGGAAAAGAGTCAATGTAAGCATTGCATTCCTTAGCAGAAGTATCTATCAAAGTCACTAATATAAAGGGTCTTGTGGTTGAATGAAAATTTTGGGTATAGTGCTGGAGTCTCAGTCACATTTCCTGATGTGCAACATTTCAAGAAAGAGAAGGATTAGGAAATTCTTAAATGGAAATCCAAAACAGGTATTTTTACTTATTACCTGGTATTTTGCTGTATGAGTTTATGTGTTGGTCATAGCAATAAATTTATGTTCTTTATTTAATTGTGTGTCTTTTATTGTATTATTGAAAGGCCATTTTTTTGTGATCTTCATTTCAGTTATGGAATATTGATGAAAAGAAATGGAAACCAGGAAGAGTAGAACATACTGTAGGCTGGCCTTTAGACAGGCATACCTATGGAGGATCCTTTCTTTATCACTTAAATGAGGGTGAACCTTTAGTTGCTCTTGGATTTGTGGTAAGTGAAGTCGGGTTTTTTCATGCTTGTTTGTTGTTGTTTGGTCTTCATTTTTATGCAATTTCTTTTCTCTGTTTTAATGTCAAGGTGAAAATACAATAGCAACAGACCAAATTTAGTACTTTCTCAGTCTTAAGTGTGTTTTTTCTCATATTAGGGAAGGTTAATTTGTCATATTAATCTGTCTTTAGTCCAGTGTCTTTTGTTAAGAACAAAATGGAAAACTTACAAAACTTGCAAATCAAATAAAGTTTAGTAAAGCCAAAACCAGATGATTAGTCAAAACAGCGCTCACAAAATTTTTGCAAGTTAGGACATATCTAAATCACGTACACTTTGTACAATTCACTTTCCTCATTCATGTGTCAGCCTTGGGTGTATATGCACTTTGAGAGAAGCATAAAAAGTGGAAGGACTCTGCAGTTCTGCAAGCAGCATCCCTTCCATTTCTGAGATCTTCAGTTTGTTCTTATCATTCTATACCCCCATTCGACTCGCCCTCTTTAGCAACTGTCTTTCTGAATTGGACAGGCAGCTTCTTCCTTCTTACTGCCTCTTTATCAGAAGCATTGAGATCGCTAGAGAGACTGTGTTGTTCTGCCAGCCAGTGATGCAAGGAACAATGGTAGGAAATGTTTTTCTAGCACCTACAGTCCTAAATGAAGCATGCACTATTTTATCCTGTGCATGTGCTTTACACACAGACGTTTTAAGTGTCAGGGACATGACCTGGGCTTTTAGCAGCATGGGATTGAGGTGACCCTTTGGTCTCCTAGATTTCAGGAGGATTCCAGAGCGTGTGGGTGAAAGCTGTCATTGTGTCTAAATGTTTTGTAAGAAACATTGAAAAAATTTGTTAGCTTTTCTCAGACATGCATACTTGTCCTGTGCAGATTTCCAGTATTGGAATTAGTAAGTATGGACAGGAGGCATTCAAATTCTGTTTTTAGAAGGGTAGAGAGCTTTGATTCTTACAGAGAAGGTAGTCAATAATGTTCATATTATCTTCAGCTCAGATAGAAGAAAATCACCATTTGTGTGAACATTTAAGGACTTTTTTGGTCTTTGAACTTTACACCTATGTCAGTCTGAGCTGATTCTTGTATTAGCATTATCTTGCAGTTGTTTTGAAAATTGTTCATTAACTTTATCTAGCAAGGAAAGTAGATGCAAGCAGTGCTCTAAGAGCGGTGAGCTGCCAGAGAAATCGAGGTACTGTTTGTTGCTGACTCGTGATATATTTTGTTATTTGTCTCAAATAAAGCTTACAGGAACTAGAAATAATCCCTTTCTCAAAAGAGAAAATTCGGCAACATAAGTGCTTTTAAGAGTATATTAAAGATAGACAATGCAGAGTATATCTTTGGGCAATTTCTCAAATGCATAAGGTAAGAATCCTTGGCATCCAAGCAATTGGCAAAATCTTTCCCCCCCATTTTCTGATTTCATTATTGCTCCCCTGTGCTTTATTACAATGGCTCACCTAATTGGAAATGATAATTGACTCTGCTGAATGATGTGAAGAACTGTTCAAAATATGTGAGCACAAGGGCATAACTATCTAGAAATAATTGTTTACCTCTTCTTCCAGCTTTTTTAGGCCAAAGAGATTTTGAAACACAAATTTAAAACAAGTTTTCTCGCTTATCCTGCCCATTAAACCATGCTTAATTTAATTTCACTATTTTATTTTAAAGACAGCTGGAAGGTGGTTACAATGCAATTAAATATTTTCCATGCTTCGTTTCAGGTAGGGCAGAGAACAGTCTTGTAGCAGCAAATTCTCAGATTTGCTTCTGCTATACTGTCAGTAGAATGTATTTTTGGCAGTGGTTTCTCCAAACAGAGAGATCCTGAGGTTGGTTTAGTATAAAATAGTTTATAATTTTTTTTAAAGAGATGATGTGGTTTTATGTGATTGTTTTCTTTTCAAATTTTTGTTAAGATTTCGTACTTTATTTTCATTAATGTACTTTTTTTTTTTTAAGGTTGGTTTAGATTATCAAAATCCCTATTTGAATCCATTTAGGGAGTTTCAGAGGTGGAAGCACCATCCTAGTGTACAGCCTACTTTGGAGGGTGGAACAAGGATTGCCTATGGTGCCAGAGCATTGAATGAAGGTGGTTTGCAGGTAACTTTTTCCTGAAGTTTTTTACTTTGTGTTCTCTATAGCCATGTTTTTAGTGCTGTAGATTCAGGTTGCATGCTGTTGGGAAACAACTGAACTATAACAAAGATGAGTAAGGCCAAAAGTTTTGCTGGACAGAAAAGCTTCGTTATCTGGCTGAATACTGGCTGCTGAGATTTGCTAGATTTAGGCTCTGTCTTACTACAAATCTTCTGACATAGTCACTTTACCTTCTAAATGAAATATGTAGTAGAGTTTATATTGCAGTCAAATGTGAAGAAGCTACAGATAATTCTTTGTTGTGCCTGGAACCCTGGGAAAGAGAGGGTAGCACCACTCCTCTGTTTAGGGTTTGGTTTTTATTTTTTTTGTGGGATTTGGGGCAAGGGGGCACATTTTCCAAATGATGTGTGTATCCTAGGAGAGGGAACTTCTTTCCAGTGCTTGACCCTTAAGTCAGTGATGGTGCTGAAATTGTTACATAGCTTGGCAGATAGAAGTCTTCACTTCCTCAAGTACAGCTACTTTCGGTACTTCACATGCACAAATTTGAATGACTGCTTTCTTGGGAGATGGAATACCGTGTTCATTTTGTTCCCTTAAGGAGTCTAAAAGGTGAAATTTTTAGAATTTATCCATCAGGACTTAAGGTCAGTTGAAAGGGTTGGGACAACTTGCAGGAGAAATAGTCTAGAGTTTATACATAACAGCTCAAGTCCTTTAAACCGGTTAGCTTCTCATGTAGGAATCTTGAAACACAGGACACATCTGTGTGTCCTGGACTCCCATATCTGTCTTCTAGATGCTTCTTGCAGTTTGGAACTTAAAACTAGCCTGAGTGTTCATGATCCGTAGCCTGGCGGGGGAGCATTTCATTCTGCTCTCTGACTACTTTGTCTTTCTTTTTTGAACGTCCTCCTCAGTGAAAATGTGGCTTTGCGCAGCATTTTCAATACAAGTAGAATTTCAGCAGCAGTGTAACTGTTGTCACAGTGTTGTGGAGTTAGGCTTTGACACCAGCATGCATGCCTGGGACTGAGTCACGTGGGTTCATGAAGCAACTTCTTCATTACACACGTGAGATGCATTTAATCAGTCTGTGGGTTGATTACTTTGTCCACTCTCAAGTGGAAATGGCGTCATACTATGCTGTAACACAACTGTGCCACTAGCTTAGTTCAGAAACCATTGTTGGTCCATTATTAACACAGATAATGTAGAAAATGTCAAGATGTTTTTCATCTAGACTTTTATGCAAGAGGGGCTTCTGTTTCCACCCTGTGCACTGGTTTGTCTGTCACAAATAGTCATTTCTGAATTTCTGGCTTTGATGAAGTAGCCAGATTGTGACTTCAGTTGCATACTCCTTATACTGCTTGAAACATATGGCTGAAAGAACATGGTATTTTTTAAGTTACTTACAGACATTGGTTGTGCTAAGTCAAACAGACAGTAGGACTATAGCTCTCGCGCATCTCTGCCTAATCTTTGGACTACTTCTTTGCTGGACTTAAAACATGATGTCACTTACTTTGCACTGCTCCTAATATAAAAGCATGGGGTTTGTGGTGTGGGCTTTTTATTTCCTGTAGATAGAATTGCCTAGTTAATCATGAAGTCACAATTTTAAATGGCTTTTTTTAATACACGCTTTCAGTAAAAAAAAGCTTTATTGATGAGTCACTTAGGAAGATTTTAAGATTAGCTCTTCTTTTGCATGTGTTGCTTTGATTAATAACTGTAGCAGTCTGACTCATTTGCATCACTGGAGTCCAGGAATATTTTCTTATGTAAGTTGTTCTGTAGCTCCAGTTTTCTTTTTGGTGACAGTATTGCATCAAATAGGTGTACAAAATTACCATCAAGCTAAACTTTTTTGTCTGTTTTAGATACATGATCATGTTCTTTAGTCTTTAACATATAGTGATGCTAAGTTGGTGTGTGTGTGAGAGAGAGCGCACACTCTTGGATGTTTCCCTGATTTTGTAGCTTTGTGGGACATGTGGAGGGAGGGGACAGTTTAACAGACTACATAGCTGTTATTCCTTTGGTTTATTAAAATTGCAAAATCAAGCATTAAGAAATGAAGAAATTCTCATGCAACCTTCGTTTTGTCTCTGTTTTATCAAAAAATTTGAAAAGATTGAAGAGTTCGGGGGGAAAAAAAAAAGGTGTTGCTGCTGTTGAACAATGTGTATTATGCATATCAGGGGGGAAAAAAACCCTTCATATTGATGACCCATGCCAGTGCCAAACATTAGACTCACTTAACAGGTTTTCAACCCTGGGCTGAGCTAAGGGGAGGAGAATGCGGGGTTCCCTGTCTGCTGGGAGGGAGGACTCTGCAGGGAGCAGGAGTCTTCTCTTCTTCCCTCCTCCAAACCAGCCTTGTTCTGTCTCCTTGCTGCCAAGAGGACGATGTCTTCTTCAGGTGCTCAAGGTTGGAAGGGTTTTACCCTGTATCTCAGGGGCAGGGAGGGCTTGTGCCATGCTGGCATGATGTGTTCCTTCAACTCAATAAACTGTGGAAGCAGGAGCCAAGTGCCACAGTACTAATAATGAGAATTACTAACAAAGCTGGAGTAGATGTAACCTTTTGTGTTATATGACTGATCTCATTTACACTTTGGTAGTATGTTGGTCACTAAGTACCTGTTAAGTGAAACAGTTGTTGCAGAAGAAAAACATTTGATCACCATCTTTACATGTAATCGAAAGAGTGAGTCAAGAAATCTTTCCATGCTTATGCCAGTGCTGCATCGTTTCATCCTAATAGATATGATAGAATAACTGTTTTCAGGCAAAGGTCTTGCAAAAAGAGAGGACATCCTACATGCTTAATTCCTCTGAAATACTGTTACATACCTGAACTTATGACTTCTGGTCACTGACAACTAAGTTAAAAGTTGTAGTGGTGTTTTCAGCCTAAATTACCTTTCCTGTGAACCAAAGCACTAAGTCTGTGATTAAACAAATTGCCCAAAACACAGGGGAAATGCTGTGTAGTACAACTTTTTTACTGACTACTACATGAATATCCAGAAGTGGCCAGCCCTGGCTGAATAGTAAACAGAAAACCATTGAAAAAGCAGAAGAAACAAAATGGTTGTTTCAGATCATCTTGAATTCCAAGGAATACATTTGGTTTTTTGTTTTGACAGGTTTAATGAAATAAAAACTACTTGTTTGGGGTCAAATTATTTAAGCTATTAAAAATTAATTCTTTCAGGCAGCTTTAATAAAAGCAGGATGCTAGATTCACAAGCACTGCTCAGTACTAAAGACTTTCGGAGGAATGCTGTGTTCATAACAGCTTCAGCAATTTCAGACCTAGGATTTGATCACAGCTTTCTGCTCAAAGTGCTGGAGTCAATCCGTGTTTTGAAGCTGTTCCCTGTCTAAAATCTTAATCTCATTGGATGAGGGTGAGAATAACTCTCTTGATAGTTGAGGTATTCCTTAGTTATATACAGACTTACACCATAGTATATAAATACTATAGAGCTGATGTTTGCAAATCATCTAGCTGTCTTGGTTTGTGAGTTGACTGTCCTCAATGATGTTATACTTCTTACAGAATGGGAGTGAGACAATGATTTTGCACCAAAAATATATTTATTGGCTGCTGACCAACTTCTAAAATAAGTGGGACCTTACTGTGTGGAAAACAGGAACACAAATGTCTTGTTTTTTATTATTATTATTTATGGGGTTTGTTTTTATTTTAAAAGAATTTACTTAAACTTGAAGGAGGAAAACAGTACCGGTGGGTCGCATTACCAGTTTTGTTGCAGACAAAGCAACTGGAGAGAGGATGTTGAAGGGATGCTATTTTCACGGCTTCAATATAAGGAAAATGTTGTCTTGACATTATTTTATACTCAGCCCCAGTACAATGTGTGTATTCTTATTTGCTTACTATGCCAAAATTCCTTAATTAAGTAAGTGGAGTAACTCTGGTGTATTTTTAGATAGTGCATGTGCATGTCTAAAAATGTAAAGGACACTCAAGCCTCATGCCAGTTTCATTTCCACAATGTTATTTTCACTTTAAAAAACCAAAACCAAACAAACCAACCACCTTCCTTTCTGTTTCCTCTTCAGTCAATACCCAAACTCACCTTCCCAGGTGGATTACTAATTGGTTGCAGTCCTGGACTCATGAATGTTCCTAAGATTAAAGGGACACATACTGCAATGAAAAGCGGCATGTTGGCTTCAGAAGCCATCTTTAGCCAATTAATCGATGAAAATCTCCAATCAAAGACAATAGGTAAGATAACTGTACTTTGATTTGTAATTACCTTGTGTTCAACTGGAACCACCAGCTGCTTAGCAGTAACTAAACGTAAACGTGTCTGAAGGAATTAGTTGGGAATGCAAATAAATCATGAAATGAGTGAGTGGTTTAAAAATTTATTTATTATTTATCTATTCTTTATTTACTATTTATACTGTTAAATGATTTAAGAAAGAAAGACACTAATAAAGTTTTGCTTAGTTATTCTTAAGTATTGAACCTACTGGTAGAAAAAAAAATGCCTCTAACGAGTATCTGAAAAGTAAGCTTACACTTCCTGTGTAAGTAAACAAGAATAGCATATATTTCTTGCAAATGTTAAAAATTAACACTTTATGATTCAAAAAGTGTTGCTGAAAGACTACAGAATCGGAGAGAAAAAATTAAAAGGAACAGATTAAATATAAGCAAAACAGGGTGAGATTTTTTCAAGTTTGCTCTCTGCTGTTTTGTTAATTGCTAGGATACTTTTTTCCTTTGGTCCTTTTAATTTTATAGTCTTCTCAGTTTGAGACTACATGTATTTCCTGTTATATGTAATGCAAGCACACTGAAGTAATCTGATCCTGACTGCGTTGTGGCAATTTATTTAAACCTTGGTTGTTCCCTTACATCCGTTTACAAAGACAGCACAGAGAGAGAACCCGATTAGAGTTTCAGTCATTCTGAAACATTCACACTACAGCCAGGTGCCACATGATTATTATTTTAGAAATCCCTTCTCTGCAGTGGTAGATTCAGTCCTAGGGAGCTCTCGTTCAGCTGACTCATGCAATACACATTGCCACAGAGGGTATGCTGAACCATTAAAACTTCAACTCATATAACAGGTTAAAATGCTTAGAACCCATCTGAAGCAACCGCTTTTACTGGGTAGTGTGCCAATCTTGTTTGATTATGGACAGGTTCTATAAGCTGTTTCCAGTTTTGTCAAGGCAGTGGAGTATTACAGCCCACTTTCTTCTCTGTGCATAGATAACAAGCTTTTTTCAGAGCCTTACGTGAGACAGAAAATATGGACTGAAGCCTGTTTTCATGTATAGACAAGGCTTAGAACTTACTATTTAGAACATCTATTCCTATACATTAGTAACAGAGAATGTTGAAGGGGAAGCTCTCAGAAAATGTTCATTTGAAGAAACAACTCTTTTTTTCTAAGGTAATTACTTGGCTTTAACTACACTGCAGTAGGCGTCTCATGTCAAGTCTGCGATGTCTAGTATTTGTAAAGAATACAATCAAAGAGTTTAAATCAAAAGCTTGTAGCCTAATAGATCTCATTAACTTGCTGATTACAAAGGGAGAAAAATTGTTCTCTAGCACTGGCATCGTGCGTTGGGCCATAGTCATAGTTACTGAAATCGGAATGTTTGTGGTTGCGTAACTCATAAAGGAAAAAAACTTTTGAACTTGACAACATTAAAATTACAAACCTGGCTTTTGGGTCACAGGTGAATTCTCCAGGCCAATTCTTAGGTTCTATGAGTGTGTAGCTGTTTTTGTTTTCCCATAGAGATGCCAGTGTAGCCCCCTGGCTGGTTATATTTTGCTGAGGTTTGAGGCAATTTCATGCTGCTCGTGGGTCATTAAATAGAGGCTACAAAGGAGCAGTAGATATCTGCTGATAACTGCCAACAAAACAGATCTCTTCAAGAGGCTGAAATACGTTGTGTAGTATATCCCTGGCTGGAACCTGAAATTCTCATTTTGCTGCCTTCGCTGGTAACAATTGCCTTTATTCAGCAATGACTTCTTTGTTTCAAGGATAGTCTTTATGTACTGTAGGTACCTAACAAGTAATGTACTGCCTTAGGACTTGATGTGCAAGAATATGAAGAGAACCTGAAAAAGTCCTGGGTCTGGAAAGAGCTGCATGCGGTTCGAAACATCCGACCATCCTGCCATAGCATCCTTGGAGTGTATGGAGGAATGATTTACACAGGTGTATTTTACTGGCTACTGAGAGGAATGGAACCGTGGACATTAAAACATCCAGGTAATTTCATTGCCTCCTGAAAGAAGATACTAAATGTGTCTGTCAGTCTTTTCTGGTCTTAGTTGAAGCTATCTGGTCAAGTGGTGAGGCTTTAAACTGTAGAAAATAAATCAACGATAAGGCAGCGAAGCAGACTTTGTCATATTACCTAGTGTATAATTAATGTAAATGAAGATGTTAAAACACTATTCTACTTAGTATAGTTTTTTGTTTCATGAAAAAGGCTACCTTTTATGAAATACTTCGTTCTGGTAACAAGGAAAGTTAAAATAGCTTAATTAAATTGTTCTTGAGTAACTGCAAATTACAGTAATTCTATACTGAAACTTATTTATTAAAAATATATTTAGGACCAGATTTTGCACAGCTCAAGCCAGCCAAAGATTGCACGCCTATTGAATACCCAAAGCCTGATGGAAAAATCAGTTTTGATCTCCTGTCGTCTGTGGCTTTAAGTGGTACGAACCACGAACACGACCAGCCTGCTCATTTAACTCTCAAAGATGACAGCATCCCTGTGAGCAGGAATTTGGCTGTTTTCGATGGACCGGAACAAAGATTTTGTCCAGCAGGTAGGTAATAAAAATGTGTGTGAGCTGCTTTTGCAAGATAAAAGACTGAAGTGCTCCAGGAAGAGTCCGCCTGGCCTACTACTTCAAACATTCTATCCCAGTCCTCTTCCTAGAAGAGGGTTCAAGTGCAGGTCTTGAAATATGTTAACAGTACTTTCATGGCAAAATATTTAGCAAACATGGGAGAAGGCAGTTGAATTATACTAGTAATATACTTCCCTCGTTAACGCTTGCTGCTAAGTAGAGCATACATGCAGGGGGAAACCGTTCAGTGAAGTGATAGCTCTCTTTTGCTCTTCACAGGCGTTTATGAATATATTCCTCTGGAAACAGGAGAAGGATCAAGACTGCAGATAAATGCTCAGAACTGTGTCCACTGCAAAACCTGTGATATTAAAGACCCAAGTCAAAACATTAACTGGGTAGTGCCTGAAGGTGGAGGAGGACCAGCTTATAATGGGATGTAAACCGATGGGAAATCTATTCAGTGATTTCTGATCACCAACAAATAAGTTGGAGTATTTTATGCTGCATTGTAATTACAGTACAGCACTGACTTGAATGTTAAAGAGTTTGTGGCTAATGTGCCATTCTGAATTTTAGGTATGACTGCTGCATTAATTGGAAAGTTGGTGCCTTCCGGTTAAACCCTAGCCTTATTTAAATAGAACTTCTTTACAGGAGTTGTGTGGCAGGCAGAAGAAAGTTCTTCTCAGGACTGACAAAGGAACTTTGGATCTTGGATTTATTGCTGAAGTTCAGTGATAACAGGAGCCATATCCAGAATTGTGGGTATGGTGGAAGAATTTAGTACCTACCCTTAAAAAAAAAAAAGTATTTTCTCTCTATCTGGAGTGATTTACTATATGTAATCCTACCCTGCAGTAGGGAAAATACTGTCGCTGCTTTTAAGTGTCACACATTTTACATCAAATTTACAGTTAATTTTTTTTTTCCTGTTGATAATAGGAAGCCCATCTGCAATACAACCTGTAAGGTGGTTTAAAAAAAGTGTAGTACTTGCACCTTCATTGTATGTCTTACCAGTGTTTTTATTCCTTACAAGAAATCAGGCCTCCTCTAATAAAAACTCTTAATAGAAACTGCCTAAATTGTCTTAGTGCTTCCTAAGAAGCTTGGTTTAACACTAACTATTAAGCTGCAAAAACATAACCACTACAGATTTACAGGTTAGAAGTACACCTGAGTCACAAAACACAAGTTATTACAGCTTAAAAAAAGAAGAAAAACACCACCTTTTAACAGTTTGTCTTTATTATTAGACTTTTGAGTTGTAAACACTGAAAACTGCAGTACAGGGCAAATGAAAGAAGCAGCTCCATTCATCCTTTTGCGTGAGTTAGTGCATAGACTTAGAAGTTTAGAAAAAAATCAAGCAAACATTTTAGCATAAGCTGCCTTCTCTTTCTCCTTTTGGGCTTTTATCTTCTGTTTGATTCTGAGTGTTTCCATCTGAATAGCTGGTTAAAAAGAAAATCCATGATGCAGTTATAGTAATCTCTTTACATTAGGTCTCATACATCAAGACCAGGTCGCGCTGCCGCAAATTACCCATATTCTTTTGTATACTAGAACTCCATTTAATCTTCTATTAGGTCAGCTACTAGCAGCAAAAAAACCCTTGTCCCTTACTTTGCTTCACCTGGTAAGGTAACCAGGCAGAGGAGGGTGTAGCAAGCATAGTATTCGTGCCAACACAGAATTTCTGAGCTAAAAGTCTTACCCAATTAGACCAGGAAATTAAGAAAGTTAGCAAGGCCCCTGTGAGAGGGCGAGATGGTTCAAGAAGTGTGCTCCCGACCTGCGTAAGCAGGTTACGCAGTGCACCAGAAACATCACTGCTGTGTGAACGGTTTTCCACCTCAGTGGGGTCTGTGCTCAATATATCAGCATTTCAGCTGTTAGAATCCAGCATTCTGGGCATCGCACTGGTACGATTTCCTGCTAAATACTATCCTGGTTACTTAGTTACAGTCTTTAAAAAAGGTAAAGAATCTATAAAGAAACAGCTTTATTTTACCTTTGTCTTCAGGGGCTATTTCATGAGCCTTTTTAAGATCAGCCTTAAATAAAAAAGAAATATAAATTAATGTTCTGATGAAATGTCTAGATTAAAAAAAAAAAATTAAATACTGTGATCATTACCAGTGCCTGATCGAGATCTTTTATTCCCTGCCATCCTTGAGCCCGTCTGTAGAGAGCTTTAGTATTTGCTGGATCTATTTTAAGAGCCTGTAAATTTAATAAAATTGTCACATTAACATTTCATATACTTCACAGCCTCCCATCTCCGCAAATGGCACAGTTCACACCAGCAGGCAATCTCCCAAGTTGGTTTGAGGGTAAGCTGTCAAAACATTAACTGTGTAAAAAGGGAATGGTATATTGTAGCACACTGAATAGCTAATCAGTCTTAATACTGCTGCACCAGAGGTGGTCTTTTGTGAAGGATGAGCATGCATGAGGGTAATAATGGAACCTCTGTGTGTGCATATACATATGTGCAATCTCTCTCTCTCAAGGCAAAAGTGTTGCAGTTCAAATTATCCTAACCTCGAGTCTCACAGTACACCGCTCTATATTGCATCTCCTTCCTTCACACCAGAAATACCTTAAATGGCATAATAAATAAAACACGCAGATTTCCTGTAAAGCTTTTTTCACTGTTGGCTAGAAGGATATATACAAGCAATCCATCTCATGCTTCAGGAGCCTTGCCAAGTTCCAGTCATTACGCCTTTTTTGAGCTGAATGGTTTCACTAATGTGTATAAGCCAGCTCTAATAGGACAATATCAAAATAGGAAATGCAGTGGCTGGGCAACGAGGTTGTTCTGCTATTTGATTACTTACCTCAGTTAATTTGGCTAGTTAGGTATTTTCTATTTTTGCCTGTGAAGATCTCATTCTTTTTTCTTATGGCCGATAGTTCTATAGTGTCTTTTTTTATTATTGTTTTAAAGACTATAGTTTCTTAGTAGTGATTAGAGGAAATATCTTTGCTTTAATGTGTGGCTTTATTAATTTCATTTATTAAGTTTAATTCATTAATTAAGAATTATAGTCATTAGACAATGCATCCAGATTTTTTAAAAGCACTTCAGTATTGGCTGTTTGTATAACAGAAGCATTACTCTGGGCACACATCCTGATCTGTCTGCTATAAAGCCTGAAGCCTCTTCTGTGTCAAGAACTAGAAAATTAGGTGTCTCTATGGTGCACACGTAGGTGGCGTTCCTGGGTTTTTAGCTCGACCACTGTGCTTACAGCTATTTTAAAGCAACACTTGTTTGAACAGGTTCAGCCATACACAATTCCTTATTTATACCAAATAATGCATGTATTACAGATTGTTAATTTAAAATGCTTTTGGCCTTAGGAAATCATGCAAGTGAAAGCGTGTATAGTTTCTCATTAACAATTACCTTGAACTCTACTAGTTAATCTTGGGAAACTGGTGTTCTGATTAAAACACTGATACACTGTTTAACACTTGTGATGAGGCGTAAGCTAAATAGATTACAGAAGCCTATTACAGCTATGGAATTGCCTTTATCTAACAGTTGTTACCTTAAAAAAAAAAAAAAATGAAGGTTTTGTTTTTTTTTTTTTATTCTCAATGGTAAGTATTACAATTAGTAGTTTCTATCGTCTGTAACACTTAAATGCTGTTTCAATTCTTACCATTTTCTAGATGACAGATACCACATTACACAGTTTTCTCATTATTTCTTTTTTCCCCACCCCCCACATTTGTCCATTCTGAAGACAGGTTTGTGAAAGTTCCCAATGTGGTGACACCATCAACGGGCAAGAAAGCAAGCCAGCTCTCTAAAGACCCCTCACAGATTAGCCGAGGCTCCCGCTTTCAGCATGAAGCCCTAGGAGACGCTGCTCGGGATCCTCTGCTAACAGATAAGAGCATTCTTTACTCTGTTTCCTTCAAAATTTCAGAGTTTTACTGCATTATTTAAAGTTTCCTCAAACGTACTAAATCCTGTCAGTATGTCTATGTCACTGGTCCTTTTTTTTTTCTTTCAGTATTTCCATATTTATTGTTTCCTTCCTCCTTTCTTCCTATTCACTGCTTTCATTTCACCCCCAAGCCTTCCTGAAAGGACTTTAGTTAGAAAAGTCACTTCAATTAATAGAATACAAGACCATCAAATCTAAAAGCAAGTAAAACGTTTTGCTTATACTAGTCTTCTAGAGAGAAGCATTCCTCTTTCACTGAAGACAGTTTAAATTTAACTCTTTGCAATACAATTATTAGCTCTCCCCTTAGGATGCAAAACTGACAACGAGAGTGTGCGCTTTTTCTGGTAGTAAGCAACAGTCCTCTTTTGTTTGTTTCTAATGAGTCATTTCAATTTCAAAATCCTTTAAAAAAGCCACATACTGAAAAAGTAGTAACTTCACAGTCAGCCTTCTATTTTGTTTACTTTCAAATCATAAAACTTGTCAGAAGACTGTTAGAGCTTTGTAGTTTCATTCCCCATTTGCTGTATAGGCCAATTGTTAATCAAAATACTGAACATTAAATTTACCTCTGAACAACTTTCAATGGCTCCCTGCCAATCTGACAGTTTTAGTTTACAAGCACCAATGTTTAAAACACAGGTCAAAGCAACAGCTTTTAACTTCGGTTTGTCTGCCTCCTCTGCCACTGCTTTAGAAGCTTCTACATACCTGCAGAAAAACAGATTTACAAAGAACATGTATTAGTGTTGCAACTTCCATTTTGTTCTGCCCTTAGCTATCTTCCCACAGATATGTGTGAACTGGCCTCTCCAAATTGGTATTTTTGAAGCAGCTTCAATTGCACTATTACAAATATTTATTAAACTAAATACATAAGACCTACCCTGACAGAAAAGATGAACTCACCGGCACATGTTTTCCTGTAACTCTTATCCCTCCACTGTACTAAAAGCATTCTTTTTCTTAGACTATTCTAGATGGCATGAAACCATTTGAATTTATCTCAAAGACTGTTTATTCTCAAAAACCATGTTGCTGGTCAGTGACAAAAAGTCAACACCACCACTGCACCTTCCAAACTCATGGGAACTTTCATCTCTTCTTCAGTAGCATTCCCCTCATGAGTTCCCTCAGTAACATTTTAAATTAATTTAGGTATCTATAGCTAAAAGATGAAACGAACTTTACTTTTAGGAGCCTTAGTAACTCCACCTTCTTTCTACTCTCTTCCTTCGTGACTTTCTTCTTGGTTCAGGACTAAGCCACATCATTTACTGCATCTCTACTTCATAGGCAAACTGTATCTCATTCTTCTTAATTTACAGTGTGCTAATGCTGTCAGTTTTTTGTTTCAAGTGGCAAATGTCCATTGTGGATATATAAGTCCTAATTCTTTTAATGGCCTACTTGATAGAACTTCTTTGGATTTTATTTAAAAAATGAAAAACGTGTTTGCATACATTCACATCTTAAGCAGGCCATGATTAATGCAGTCTTTGCAGATCAGTGCCTATGTAAGTTCAATTTTTGCATGCCCAATCTTTTGAGTGTTGCATGGTTTGTATACAACTTTGAACCACAGAAATAAGCAATACTTGAAAAGTAAATTAAACATAGTCCCAGTGATTTTTTCACTTGCTGGGCATCATGCAAAAGATGAGACCCAGAAGAGAGAGAAAAGGGTAAAAAGCTAAAGAGAGTTATAATACAAAACTGTGTTATGTTCAACACAAACAGAACAGTATATATAAATCACACCAAAACGTGAAAAGACTGCAACCATTCTGGAAACAAAATTAGAGCTTCCAAGTCAAAGAAATTGTAAGATTAATATCAAGGGAGACAACAGGAAACAATACATTTTTTTGACAAAAAAAGTGTCAATTCTTACATATAAAATACGTTTTTTTTAAATGGTTAAGTAGCAATAAGACAAGAAAAAGAACAGAAGATTATAATGGCTACTATTGGTAAAAGCAAAAACCAACATCACCAGATGGTTTGCTAGGCAAGTTGTACATAAGACATGGGAGATGATAAGAGCTATTCTACACCTATCAGTTCTGGCAAAGTGCCAGCTAAAGTACACCATCCTATGTAAAGTATTAGATTTTAAGATCCAACAACAGGGTATGTCCACAAAAATATGACCTATGAAGAAGAGCTGGAATGATCAGATATGTTGAGTCTAGATAAGCTGCTATCCTTTCCATCCACAAGGACAAATAAGCACCAACTAGAAGCTCTCTACTCAAATTGGAAGAGCCTTCATTGAGTGTGCTTAAGAGTGAGCTAGACAACTAATTGTAAGGGATGGCAGAATTATACTTTATATTTAGCTAAGAATGGGGGGAGGAAATGGACAGATACAGCACAAAGCTCCTTAAAGATCCATTCCAGCTTTTTTTCTATATGATTTCTAAAAGCTTTACATTGAAATCCTATTTACTTCGGGATTTCTGTTGGTCTATGATATGCTTTTTAAGGGCAGGGGGAGATGTTGCATCTTGAGTTAGTATTGTAATTAAAGGATTCATTTTTATGCTTCAGAAAGACATCATTTGTCTGAAACCCAGTCAGTTAAAAACCTCAGGTGAAGCATTAAGCATGGCCAAATTCTTTTTCTTTCATTATTGTTACTGCTAGCTAACCAATAATCATTAAGAAGGCAGGGACAAAAGTCAATATAATTTGTTATAAAAGTTTTTAGGAGAAGCTCATACACATAAAGCAAAAAGCATGAAAAGAAGAAAGGCGCGGTATGGAAATAAAAGCAGAAAGAACACAATTTTGAAGGCAAGTCTGAATTATATATGGACTCAGGACGATGGTATGAAGCCTCAGAAAAAATAATAATGAATTAATAAGGGTCACATTTGGGGATACTCTCTCTTGAACTTATTTCCTAAACCTGCTGGTTTTTAGAAGACAGAGAAAAAGTATCTCCCTCCTTTCCGGTCTATTAACTACTCTGTGTATACTATTGTGCTCTTCTTCCCAGTTATGCACCAGCACAACAAGAACATTAAAAAAGGAGCATTTAGTCCATTCTAAACAATACTTGCTGCCTATAGCTCTTACCTAGCAATGAGCAGAAGACCTACTTGAATAAGTAATTAAAAATCAACCAGATGTTTTCCAGATTTAGGAGGCTCTTTTTTTTTTTTTAAAAAAAAAAAAAAAGAGCACAGCAACAGGCACTTTTTAAATGCACATATCATTGCTTGATTGCAGTATTAATTTGGGTTACAGGAACTACCTGATTGAATGATGATAGCCTTACCGTAAACTTTTACTATACTTTTTAGCTGCCACTGCCCAATTTTGCGATTTGAAGAAAGTATTTCCTATATTCTTTATGTCTTCTGCTATGGCCACAATCTTGTCAACCTAATAAAATAGATGGAAAATATAAAGTATGAATGAGAAATCTTGAATTACTTAATGTTTAACAGTAGGATCCCATGTCCATCCTCTTTTCAAAGATTATTATAAAATCTCAGAATAAAAATATTCCAATTTTAGACAAATACTAGCTTCAAACCACTCCTATAATATTCTCTACTTTATGTAACACAACAGTCTGAAAGATGAAATTCCTAATGGGTTTTCTCTACAGTATAAAGGGTAAGAAAATACTAGAGACAACATAGCAGTTCAACTCCTTCTCCTAAATGCAGCTACCCACACAGAGTTATATATAAAGGTGTTGACCGTTATTCATAGAAAAGAAGACATGTTAACAACCAAAGCATTCAACAAGGACTGCTTTATTCCCAAGAAAATTTTGTCTCCTGCTTCTCAAAACCGTATTAGTCACCTGAACTCTGCACGCTCTCAAACTAGAAGTCGTATCAACACAATTCTCCTTCTCTCAAAACACTTAAAACATCCATGGAAGGAGAAAAAGAGCAACTGCCTGTCTTTATCAAATCCACCATTTCTATTTCCAGAATGGCATACATTTCAAGTGTTAAGTTACTTTTCCAGTAGCAATAAACAGTTTATAATTACTGCCATCTATACCACAGTTGCCTTAAGCTCTGTCAAATGTATATATTGCCACTTGTAATACTATCAGTTTACACTTCTACCGAACTAGAATTAATGACCTTGAAAAAACCTGATCACAGCATGAGACCAATGTCACCACGGTTTCTGTAGTTAGTTTGTATGAACAAGTTTAAAGTTAAAGGAGGCAGGCACCCGCCAACTTCAGTTCTGAACCACAGCAAATACTATCCAAAAACATTTTCACAAGTTGAAGTGCTTCTCAATAGCTAGATATGAGGTTTCTAGCTGTAGTGGGTTTTTTTACTATTGTAATTCTGTATTTGGAATCTAGATGTGCAGCCCCCTTTTTTTTCCCTCTCTCGCCTATTTCATGATAAAGTGAAAACTTGCAGAAGAGCTGCTTTCATCAGTCTGCTCCCTAACTCTCAACAACAGGTCTTCCTTCAGTTTGAACAAATTGAAAAGCAAACAACTACTGGGAATTTAGACCGACTAGCTCTGATGTAGTAAAAATATTTTTAAAAGGTTGATCTTTTATTATTTCTAGTAAGTGACACAATCTTTTTAAGGGTGGATATTTAAAAAATTGCACAGAAAAGGTGTGTAGGTACAACATAAAGTTAGTCATCTGCAGGATGGAGTTCTAGTAATAGCAATTTGTCACTACAGCACAAACAAAAGTAAAAAGAAACAAGGAACAGAAAAAAATTAAGTGTAATAATTGTAAGTAATTGTGGTTTTAGTTACTAGGAAAAAATCAGCTGTACTTAGCACTGAAAAAAAAGAGATGGCAGTCCCCTCACACAGCATTCTCTTTCCTCAAATTCAATGTCACCATTTAATCAGGACCTTGATCAATTCTTAAAAGGCTTAGTGAGCATCATCACAGATACCACGTAACTGAGATTACCTACAAGTCTTGCATCCTGTAAAATACCTTAAAAGAAAAATACTTACATCTTTCAAGTCTATATCTGAATCTTCAGGAAAATCTGGATGAGCATCTCCAGATCCATCCTGGGGAACAATTCCCCAGTCATCTCCTTCCTTTAGCTCTCCACATTCTGCAATGATGCACAACTGAAAAAAAATAAAGTGTAAATAGCAGTATTGCTTATTAAGGTACAATTTCCCCCCAAAAAAGCCACAACTTCTGAGTGCTCTTTGAAATTCAGTAAAAATGCTTTTTTATCCATTGTTGTGGGTGCGTTGATTCAGAAACCCATCGCTTCGTTAGCCTATCCTCATCAAACGGCTTTTATCACAGTAAGTGTTGCCTGCAGAGGAGCAGCATTCCATGAACACCATACCCACGCCCCATGGAGAGGCTGGAAGAGGAACTGGCAGCAAGCTGAGCTGCAGCAAAACACAAGACGTGGAAGTTCTACTACATTAGAGAAGATGGTTCTTTCTCATACTGCCAAGGCTTTTAAAATTACAGAGGTATTCATTTTTTCAAACAACCACAAACTGACATGACCTGGACACCAACTGCTTTTCCAGAAATATGATGACTTCTGTCAATAAAATTCACAAGAATTACGTATCACTTAGGTAGGGTTGTGAATTCCACCTTTTAATTTTGTCACCCATCCTACACTTCTAACTATGCATTTCCACCTCCACCCTGATAAAGGCTTCCACCCTCACAGCTGTGTTAAACAATAAATCCATTGTTTGTGTAGGGGAAATTTACAGCAAAAGAACAAAAGCCTCTTAACAGGGACAGTAAAATGGAAATTAACACTGTCAGTAAAAATAACTGGTTAACATTTAATAGTTCTAAACGTTACACCAAGCATTTAGGAGAAATGAATACACATCATATAATGGAAGAATAAACATAATCCCAAAGTGCTTTGTATTTTGCTTACCTTAGCAGGTTTTTCTCCTTTTACTTCAACATTTTCTAGCATTTTAACTACACCCATTCCTTTGATCACTTGGCCAAACACCACATGTTTCCCATCCAGGTGAGAAGTAGGCACCGTTGTAATAAAGAACTGAGAGCCATTAGTACCAGGTCCTGCATTTGCCATGCTCAGCAGCCCCGGTTTATCATGCTGTGTTGGGGAAAAAAAAAAAATCACAACCAACATATAAGAGTTCTGTTATAAAACCATACATAAGATTCTATAAGGCTATTAATATATATAGCAAGGACAGCCATAATGACAACTTGGTAAACCATCCAGTTACATACAGTTGGCAACTAAGTCTACCTACCATGACTGAGGAGGGCAAATTGCCCAGCTCTGCATCTTCACTTGCCACCTAGCAGCCTAGCAAGCAGAGCCACATGTGTGACTTGATGCTGTAAAACCAGTCTGCTTCATGTGCCCTTGATCCCCTGCACAGCTGCTGAACTTAAGACAGATCACCTGAGAGAGATGTGAAGTTCCTCACTGGATTATTCAAGACCACTGGGCTCAGGAAACACAACAAAACACCACTTAAACCAACTTTAATGTTGCACTGCCAAGAAGGGTATGTATTGTTAATTTTATAAGGGTTACTTACAGAAAGTATTTGTAGAACTATGGGGTTTAGGGGACTGTGGTCTTTACTGTCTAAAGGTTGGTGGGGTTTTTAAACTCCTTCACTTTCCTACGGAAGCAGTTTTTATTCTGTTAGGATTTTTAACTACCTAATTATTTGGGCTTATGCTACCAGACCACAAACTAACAAAAATTTATTAAACAGCCTGACATGAGAAGATATTTTTTATAATTTCCTGTAAATACTTTTTCCTTCTTTGAAATAAGAACTATCTCGCTTCATCACACAGATTATTTAATTTTCATTTGTACTGCAAAAATGTACCTTTCATACGTGTTGTGAATCTCTTGTTGTTAAAATGGCGTGACGCAGCCATTAAGATATTATTCTCCCCAGGTTGATCTGGTTAAGTGCAAGGAACTCTGTTTAACCTAAGTCAGTATGTTATACCAAGACACTGGTACGTGACTGAAGCATGCAAGCTGCGGTATTCCTAAGAAACTTGATACCGTGGGGAGGAGAGGAGGGCAAAAAAAAAAATACAAGTATGACAGCACAGAGGAGATGGAAGCAGAAATTGCTGTGAAGTAGACCTCAGAGCTCAACAGGAGGTTGATTAGTTTGAGACAACGGTCTGAGACAGCTGTATTTAAGCATCTGATTAGTCCCTATACCCTCACCCACTTTGAAGAACCTGTTGTTTTGGAAACTGTTTTCCCACACAGTGTTTGGATTTCCATGGTGGTAGGGAGAACTCCTTGCCTGAGGTGTTCATCCGGTCATATGGCACAATGAGTCTGAATCTTTCAACCAGGACTTGGCTCAGGAACTCCAGGAAAAGGTTGTGCAGCTGAGAGCTAGAACTGCACCTAGCCAACAGAAAGCTACTGGAATAATCTTGGCTTTGTCTCTTTTAATCTTGCAACTCATCCTGGGAATCAGAGATGGCAAGTGACACAGAGGAAGCCTGTGTTCCACAGCAAGAGAAGGCATCTGGTAGCAAGCCTGCAGGAATGCAGCCTCCAAAACAAACATCTGACATTTTGCATTGGAGTTGCTGGCAAACAAGTTAATCAGAAGGGTTCACCCATAGAAGATTTTTGCAAATACCATTTGAGGCTGGCCACTGATTCACTGCCCAAGGCAGAATAAAACCTGTAAATCTTACTTGTTTTTTTGTTTTTAATTCCATTACAACTAATGCTAGACAACAATGATTTGTAAACAAAGAGCCAAGTAACAATAAGCTCTGGTGTTGCCTTACACCTGCATGTTTACCTTTTGTCTGTAAAGATTTGGAGGACAAGTTGGAAAGTTAGGGGCAGCAGTCTGGTGGCTCTGATCTTGATGCTTACATGCAACCCCATTTTGTTTGAGACCGAGTCTCAACGTTATTCCCATGATGAGAGTCTCTATTTATAAACAAAACTGTTGTCACTCATGCATTTTCTTGCCACGAGTGTTTTGAAAAACACTGCAGATAGATGGAGTGTCTTTCCTGTGATGGTTTTCTGCTTGTCATTTTGTAAGCTTATAAAGCAAGTAAGAAAGTCCAGACAAAATCCGATTCTCTGACCAATTCAAGGCTTGCAAAACTATGCCATGGTAATAACACTGCTTGAGGACTGTGTAAGTTGGGTGTTCCACAACAGCACAGCCATTAGCTGGAGAAGTGGCACCAAAAAAAGCCTAGTGGGATTGATTCAACTGACTGACAAAGTCTTGCAGTTTATTGCAATTTACAGGAAACCATACAAACAGCACAAGAACAAGCAGGTAGCTCCAGTGTCCTCAAGTGTCAACAAAACCAACTCGTCGTTGTCCGAGACAGTGGTTTGAGGACACTTTGCAGGACTGCTAGATTAAGTGCAAGATCCAATGAATTTCTACATAGTAGAGGCATTTTAAGTCCAACTAAAATCCTAGCATACTCAGCCAACAGATGATTGGAATTGAGCTTCCAGACTCTGTACAAGATCCAAGTGAGTTCTTCCACTCATCCCTGGCACACTGACAACTTTTCTTATAGCTGAGCAGTCAAAGAAGTACAGAAATGGGGATCATCTGCGTTCCATTCATAATTACCTCCAGATCTCACTTGACAGTACAACCAAAAAAGTAATGATGACAGAGTCTCCCCCTTCAGGGAGCCAGAGATCCTATGACATGGACCAATGCAGAAGAGTAACTTTAAGCAGCACCACAGCAAGGGTCAGACTTCAGAGAACAGCTCTCACAATTCTTATTAACTCTATGATGAATGCTGGAGCTACATTTGCAGCTATTGCTCTGAACTTGGTCATGGACTTTGATGTCCGGTTAGTGGAGGATTGCGAGCAGGCACAATTGCAGGCAGGCCTTTGTTTCACCCACGGGACAATGATGTCTGTAAGCTTTTTAGTCAGTGTTGTTGAGGAGTCATTCATACGCTATCACGTAGTAACACGATATGAAAACAGTTAATGCTGTGCTGAGAATTGTTACACCTACAGCAGCAGCTGTCCTGGCTGTTGTAAGGGGTACTTTGCAGAACATTTTTTTGTTGTTGTTTCCAGGTAGTACTCCCACCCAGGTTCAAGATGTGATTACTGATAGCTAAAGCACAGGGGACTTTTTCCAGCCACGCAGCTGTCAATGGACAGCTGAGAACACAGATGAGCACTCAGAACAATTATTATGGTTGCCACTTTTCTCCAGAATAGCTAAGTCTGCTAGCCAAAAAATGTAAGTCACAGTGTACAGGTAATACTTAAATTTGGAGATCTTCAAATACTGTATAAACTGTAGGCTTAAGGTACACAGACCTGCTGTACAGTATGGTGAAAAGCCATCTTCTTCCCTTTCTGGAATACCCATTTTTTAAAAAAAATTACAGAGCTAAAATGCTTAAAAAAAGATTTAAAAATAATACAGAAGGCAAACATTTCTTCTTCAAAAGCATAAAAAAGCAGCCAATCATATGTCAAAAGACAGACCCTGGAGGCATCAACTGCTTTTGATTTTGATGACAAAGAGAAGTCTGAAGAATGGTAATGCACATTTTGAAGTTTATGCCTTTGCAAAAGAAACAAGGCAAGACACAGGACACATCCTGAGAAAATTGTTGTTCAAAAAATTGCACTTGTTGTGTGTGTAAGGCACCTGCACCTGCAGTCTTCCTGGTGTCACTGGATGTTGATTTTGAGGATGAAGACAGTTTTAGAATGTCCTATTCTCGCAGCACAGCTCCCTCCTCTTTTCCCGCAGCTGGGCTGACAGAACTGCACGTGGGACTGCACTAATGGTTGCTAGTAAGGAAACAGTGAGCTCTGATACAGGAGTGGGAATAAGCAATGGGAGGGGTAGGAATTTCTGCCATCAAAGCCAGCATCTCTTAAAATGACATCCTCAAATAGAGACCTTCGCATATTCAAAACCTTGCTTTGTTCACAGCGCATTTTTCCAACGTTTTAGGTGGAGAAAAAGCCATTCATAAACAGCCTTTTACTTCTCATATCATTGAAAATAACTGTAGTGGGGAAAATGCTTTCTTTTAAATTTTCCCTTGGATTAATTCTGCAATCTACCATGGATTCCCCACTTCTTAAATAAGAAAGGTATTTCTCCCATCTAATCTTATGGATGTTATTAGTATATGGGGGAAAAAAAGCGTAAGATCCATTTAATGCTAACATACTCTATATGCTTCAGAGTGACAAAATTTGCCAGTCTTTTAAAATAATATCCCTACTTCAATGAGAACTGAAGTATTTTTTCAAATTAATTTCTGATGGTGCAATTAAAAATAAAATTTAACTACAGTTGTCTTTGTCTTAATGAGGTTGACCTCACTTTGTATGTATTCATCCATGCATTCATCCATGCATGCAGATGAATACAGTATTCAGCAAAGACTTGGACAAGGACAATCCAGTTGAGGGCTTTTTTTGCTGGGTTCTTTCCACTGCTTAAAAATATGTTAACCTTGGACTAAAGAGCGCTAATTCTGAACTTGAAGAAAAATAAAAATCACTGAAACTTTAGAAACTGAATACAATTAGTATTTACCTTATAATGGAAGTTTTCATCTTCAAATTTTTCACCATATATGCTTTCTCCACCTGTGCCATTTTGGTTTGAGAAATCTCCACCCTGGACCATGAATTGCTTAATAACTGTAAAAGAAAAGAATTATAAAATACAGCAGCAAGGCAGGAGAGGCACGAAGAAAAACAATTCAGAGATGAAGAATAATCCCTGTCTCCAGCATCTGTGCCTAAATAAAACCCAAAGCCACCTTTTATTTATCAAGTCTCCCCTGAGTACTCCTTTTCAGTTTAGTGGACATCACTTGGTATTTAACCCTTTGCCTGAAATCCATTTCAATCGATTTGCAACTCATAGTAAAATGGTTTTACTAACTTACTAGTAAATTTGTAAGTTACTATTGTCAATGCATGGTGAAAACATCTAGGCAGTGGGAGAATCAAAAACCAAAAACTTACTTTTAGTCAAGTTATTTCTTTAACAAGTGCTCCAAAATATTATTTAACATTATTTCAAATACTGATAATGGAGGATTTCTGTTCCCAACAGGATTTCATAGGACTTACTTCTGTGGAAAGGACATCCTTTATAATGGAGAGGTTTTCCAGTGGTAGGCCCTGTTCCCTTCTCTCCTGTACATAACGCACGGAAATTTTCAGCAGTTTTAGGTACAACATCAGCAAATAATTCAAAGACAATGCGTCCGACTGAAATGACAAAGAGAGAAGGAGGCATTTTTAAGGCCTGTCCTTGGCACGGTGATGTGTTCAGCGTTACAGGGCAAAGGAAATTAATGGTTCAGGCTTGATTAGTTTTGTTTCGAATACTATTAAATTTACATTTGGGGGATGTTCCATGGCAATCACTGGCAGAGCTACATTAGGTTTTTAGCAAGGTTGTTACCAACAATAAATTCCACTGTCAGGAATAACTCAGGGGGAATAAAGACAGATTCTGCCAAAACCTACCAAAAACGCCAAATGCATTTTCTGCCCAAAAACATGCATGGGAAACCACACCATATATGAAAGCCAAATTATGTATTCTAACATGCATGCTTATTTTATGTCTATTTTAACATACATACGCAGCTCGTTCAATCAGTATGTATTCTAACATGCATGCTTATTTTATGTCTTATTTTAACATACATACGCAGCTCGTTCAATCAAAACCAGATACAATTTTAAAAAGACTGTGTTGTGGCAACTTTTATATGATCAAAAGGCTTATGCCAAACATGTACACCAACCTTACTCCTCATTCTCTTAAACCCCAGCTTGCGTATGAATAATGGCTACTTACAGTTACAGATGCTACAAGCAATCGTTAAATCCAAAAATGCACATGTTTTAACTAAAGGAAGTGAAACCTGTGTAGCTAACAGATCCCATAATAGTCAACAAATGGATTCTGTGTCAAGTTCGCATCTTTTCACGAACTGGCTTCTCAGAGAGCTATTTCTCACTCCGAGCAGCTGCCATCAGCTGGTGCTCCTGTTTTCTCATCAGCCTCACAGTCAATTAGCTAAGATAACTTCATCTAGCGGAAGCTAAATGTAAATATATTAATTCTAATTAATACAGGAATGAAAACAAATTAGACAACTGAAAGTCAATAAAAGGCAAATCATCTTACAGACTTTCTTCTTTTATTCTTTTGGGTAGCAGAATGGATCAGAGGCAATATCCTAAGAACAAGGCAGCATCTGTCTTCACCCACGGGACTTTTGAAAACCTATGGTTCCAGGTATTACCCCAGCTTCCATGTCCTTGTTTGCTTACTTCCATTTTGACCGTTTGCCCAGATTTTTAATGACCTCTGGCAACACCGGCGATGCCACGAGAAGGA
>NW_009259317.1:596154-603606 GCF_000687185.1 Egretta garzetta | reverse complement strand
TCTAAGCAGCCTTAAATGGCTTGGCGATACCCTGCGAAGGAAAGCCGTGCCTTTCTTGGGGGTGCGTACTCACACAGGAGGCCTGGAAAGCCGGGTAAGGAGAGGGACTTCTTGATTTTGCCTGGGGTTATAGTTTTATGAGAGAAATGCAGACTTTGTGAAAAGCTGTGACCCGCGGGAAAACGGGCAAATTGTCAAAAGCAACTATCGCTGCGTAAATGTTGAGAAACACTGAGTAACTCCAGTCTTCTTAAGGTCAGAAAGCAAAACGTGTTTCTTCCCAAAGTACAAACATCACGGTAAATGCTCCGAGGCAAACAATCTCTTTCAGCCACTTGTGTTGACCAAGGGATGTGAAAACCGTCAGCAAACTTTGCTGGGGCTCCTCAAGACACAAGATTCCCAAACAGATGAAGGGTCAGCATGAACGCATCCCGTGCTCGCATCTTGGAGGCAAGGTGTGTGCTGAGGCAACGAAAGGCAGAAAGGGCAGAAGGACTGCTGGGCTCTGCCTCTTGCAAACTTAAGGGTCTGTCTGGGAACGCTGCTTATCAAAATGAACCTCTCTATTCCCTGGACTTCTCTAATCCAACCCAGAAGCTGCTACATTCATTCTTTGATTCATTGTATCCTCCAAAGGCTTTCTCCTCTAATTCATGTCATCTTTATGTGTTTGGACTTGAGCTTCATCAAACTGGTTTTCATCTCTCTCTCAGTATGTTCTCATTATTAGAGGTGTCAGAGGTCAGTTGTAATTCCCAGGTTGAAAGAAAAGATAAAGTAGCATTAGTATTAGTAACACTGCAGTCCATACACTGCATCATGATCATTCCCACAGCCTCTGTACAGATGTTGGATAGAAAAGGTACTCAGCACCGAGCGCTCTTGCATACTGCATCTGGGAACCCTTCGCAGAAGGAATAGCCATCTGCTACCATCTGGGAACACTCAGTGAGGAATCAGTGGAACCACGCTAAGGCATTTCTCTCTCTGAGCCAGGTCATGCAGCTGTGTCAGGGATTTCACATGCTCCACAGTGTCAGAGGCCACCAGAGCTCTGAGTCATCTGTAAGTCACCAGGCATCTGGCCATGGTCCCTGGCTGAGATATTTTTATCATTACGCTTAGCATAGGTGAGGTGCAGTGGCGTAGGAGAAGTGATCTCAGTGAGGCAGTTGTCAGCCAAGCGAGTACAGTCTGGAAGAGATTTCTTTAGCAGACATCAGAATAAAGCGCGTTTTGTTGGTGTGCGTCCCCCGCAAGAGCTGTTGGCAGCTTCCTCTCAGGAAGAAGTAGTGATTCATTCTTCCAGGAGCAGACTTACGCAGTCCCTGCAGGTTTTTTTCCTGGCCAAGTTGGAATAGTCTAGATTCTAGATTAGTAATTCATATTACAGTAGTTACTCGGAAGTCCCAATGTGCACGGTACTTCAGAGGCAGAAAGAAAGAGGCAATCCCTGTGCTAATTTGGAGATGTGAGGTGAACAAGAGAGAAATTACGCAACTTTCTCAGTGTCAGTAGGAGACTCTGGAAAATATGTGAGCTGAATTACTATCTCCCAAGCAGTGCAGTAGCATAATTGCTATACATATTAATTTACAGTCATTGACAGATTGTAAAAATCAAGTATAGTGTGACTTCTGTCAAGAATTTACTGAGTGATTTTATGTTCACATTAATATATTAAGTTACACACTAAATTGACAGGTAAATAAGCTGTTTCAGACTTTATGAAGTCCTTTAAAATCTGTTTTCAAGCAGTGAAGTTGCCTTTGTGATCCTCTAATGCTTTGTGATCTTGTAATTTAAAAATACTTCCTATCACCAAAATATCTCTTTTATTTAGATACTTACAGCAGTTTATGTAGTAAATACTTGCAAAGCAGTACATTGCAAGCAGGCACTATAACTGAATTGTCTGTTTAATGTTTTAATTCAGATATTTATTTTTCTGCACATACAGCTTTGGCTACCCAGTAAAATTAGTTTGAGTATTATCATTAGATAAACACGTTGTGGGGGTTGTTAAGACCTTGAAGCCGTTGGCTTCTAGTACAGGCCTTCCCTCCACCAAGTACATCATACTTGCTGGAGTACGATGCTCCAGCCTAATTGAACTCAAGGATCAGTCAGAGAAAGGGTTGTGGATCTTGTATGTTATAAAGTTATAAAATCTTCGTTTTCACCTCTTCTTCCCTCCCTGACTAAAGAAGCTATCACTGATAAATGCATACATCATTCTAGAACTTGTACTCTGATGGAAGACACAATAAGCAAATTTGTTTCATAATCATTCTAGCCTGTCAAGTAGCATTCACAAAGGAATAAACTGTAAAATAAAGGTTATTTATGATTGTTGCTGATTGTGTAAGATGGGCAAATATGTACCCATTCAGACTAGGATTCTTTGCTTTTTGTTCAATTTTCTTGCTCTTTTTTTCACCTCTAAATCTGTATTTGAAACTGTGAAGAAAATAGAAGGTTAAACATGTTCATCCCGCCAGAAGGTGAGTGCTTTGGCTCAGTGCAGAACTGCCGTGTCTAAGGATATTAAAAGCCATTTTGCTTTGTATAGGAGTAATCGTAGATTTGTGTGGTTTTCACTGGACTGAATCGTAGCTTCAGAATATGGTCCAACGGAGAACTGATGGGTCTACCTGACAAGCGACTGAAACGCATACCTCACCAGCTTTTCAGAACAGCTATCAAGAAGCTTCCAATATGCAATTTTTTTGTTCACAGCCTTGGTAAGGATGCTTTCCCTGCTTGCCGTGAAATAGAGCAGCCACTCAGCCTTTCCCGTGCCATGTGACACACAGGGTGCATCATGTGCTGTTCCCATGTGACCTGGCACGTGAAGCGTGTCACCTTCATGATAGAGACATGAGACAGGAGGGAGAGTAATAAATCTGTTTTCTCATCATCAGGCTTATTGTTCCCCATCTGCACCAAATCTTTTTCTGCATAAAGCTGAATAAAGAGGTTAAACCCGTACTGAGCAGTTACTGACTCTGAGCTGATTCCTCTAAGCTGAATTAAAATGCAATGTTAAACAATGAAAGAACCATATGGCCTTGTCTCAGGATGTTTTAAAAATAAAATTGTCTACACGGAGCTGACATAGTATGACAGAAATTGAAAGAAAAGTCATGTGTTAACTCATCGCTAACTTTCAGATACACTGATCCCTAAAGAAACGGTTTAGCTAAGAACCAGGCAAAAATAAGCAGACTTTTTAGCTATGTGTTTAGCTCTGGTTAGAACGTGGTTTAGAGGCAAATAACCCAAGTAGCATTTAGGACCTCAGGACATGAGGAGGCACAGCAGAGAGTGCCTATGACTTCTGATAACAGCACAAGCCACGGCTTGTGAGAAGGAGAGGCCCGAAGCGTTGGCTAGCTGCTGGCCGCTGTTGCCACAGTGCTGATGTTGGGATGTCGGTTTTGTTGCTAAATTCCTGCCCTCGCTTGTGATACAAATGTATGTCCTGTGTATTACTGCAATTTCATGCAAATGTATAATGCTGTTTATCGTAGTTATCACCAAAAGGTATTACAGTATCAATTATGATGACTGTGTTCTTTATTATGTAGAAAGCCTTTTTGGTCTGCATCTGACGTGGGTGGGATGGAGGCCAAGGTGAACTACACCAGCCTGGATTTAAAGACAAGAGTGCAACCAGCAAGTAGTAAGTCCCACAACAGATTTCACTGTTGAAAAACTGGGACATGAGGATTTGCAGCTAGGCTTTGGATGGAATCCTGGGCAGCAGGCTTAGAAGCACAATCTACCAATGCTAACAACTCTGTTGTAGAGAGGAACCAAACCAGGTTCTAAACAAGTGTTTGAACATTCACAGGTTCAGGCCCTTCTGGAGGAAAAAGTAGTGTACCTTTGCTTTAGGAAATTTAACAAGATACAGAAGTAACAGTAGTGATTTCAGAGGACTGTAAATACCTATTGCCTTCACACAATCAAATTCCCTTACTCGGTGTTTATATTGTGCTGATTAAAAGCAGACATCCCTTTTCTGGCCTTTCTCTCTATTTCTAACATCAAAGACTGTTGAAAATTAAATGTTTGATTACATACATCGATAGTTCCCAGTAATTAATATTTCCCTTTAAACTGTCTTTCATTTACAGCTGTCTCTTCTATGCAAAAAGACAGTGAAACTGCTTATCTGTATTAAGGCAGCACCTTTGGGGGCACTGCTCAGGGGCTGGGAAAAATTGCTGCAGCAACAACGCCAGTTCTGTAACACTCCGTTGAATGAAGGATGAGTAAGATGGTTTGCAAGGGGCTGCAATCCCAAGCTCTCCGTTGCTGTTGGTTTCTGTCCCCGCTTGCATTTTACACATGGAACACATTTTATAATAGGTTTTAAAATTCTCTGTGGAGAGTAATTGAGACATACTGTGCTAAATGGTAGTAGTCACAATATGGAGAGAATAATTCTAGGCATTTCTTGATATCACATTCTACTTGGCATGTTTGAAGTGACACTTTATTTATTTTTCAGAATCCAAAATGTTGCTGATGCATTGCAAAGCATAGCAAGACTTCTCCGTGTTCGCATAACTTACACAGCATGCGTCACCACGCTAAGCAGTAAGTCACTAATGAGCATCCTGGATTAACAAACTTTTTGTTAAATCTTCAGGGTTCACCTGTTCCGGCCTCTGCCTTCTTTTTGTGGTTCTTCCAAAGCCTAGTTCTGACAACAAAGGTTTAGGAGCATTTTGGACTTCTGCGTTCAGGACTGAGTGGGGTGGAAGGGAAGCAGCCCCTAACAGAACTCAAAAGTTTCATCCAGGTCTAAGTGACAGGGAGGCAAAGTGTGACTTAGGAGACTTGGCTTTTAACCCCGCCTGTCCTGGCTATAAAATCTAGTTCCAGAGAGATTTATGCTCTATGAAATACAGAAATACTTAATGCAAGCATTCAACTATTCCAGGATTTGAATGATCCTTTTTATGTATTGACAGCTTTTCTAACAAAGTCCCATCTATTCCTACATTAAGAACCTGGGTCCTTTCCTGACTGAAGTTTCATCAATTACACAGTCTTTGTCTGCACACGGAGAGTCTGACCCTTAGTCAGAATATTACAAATAAGGTTTTGATTCTCATATGCCACATTTTTATTTGCTATATTTCCTAGAAGAGTGAGGGCTGTAGACATGCTATCTTGCTGTAAATGGTCTTTGCTTGACAGATGGTACGGCTTTTTTCTTTACATCTGCTTATATTTTGCACTCATGGGTTAGTGAAAAATCATTGCGTTTGCTTTGCCAGGTGTTCTTTATAGCCAAACTTGGTTTGGGATGGGACAGTGCATACTGACTGTGAAAGCCATTTTGTAGTCCTTTGCTGATTCTGCTGTGTTTTCCCCATTATTTTTTTTCGGAAATAACCCTCAGAACACTACTGCCTCGATGTTTTGTTATCAATTTCAGACCATAGCGACTGTCACCCACATTAACAGGACGTATCGAGAACTAATTTTGCACTGAGCATCAGCCAACACGTAGGGTGCGTTTACACTGCCATTTTTGCTCAGATCAGAAGTGCATTTCTCAACTCGATATCTCAGTTGTCCTCGCTGACTTTGTCTCCCTTCACATTTTGGGGTGGTGTCTGGGCATACAAAGTGGATCATTTTCAGATGAAACTAAACCAGGTGTTTTTTTCAGAAATGTGGTCAGTGTGTTCTAACCACTTGACGCTCATTCTGCTGACAGGAACAGATCACAGCTAGTTCAAAATAACGCCCTGTAAAGTGTTCATGGTGTGGACATCAGGGTCTGTGAGACAACTGGTTTAGTCTGTGATTTGCCCCTGCTGGTCAGCGTTCCTTGCTAACGCAGACGTGGCCATAGAGTGGCAGCCACGGTGTTTGCAACTTTAAGTTTCTCAAGACTGTGTTCTGTGAGAAACACAGTCCTGTGCTTATTTCTGGAGCTGGATGGCTAGTTTCTCATTCGCGTTGATTGCTAGGTCAACCATGATGTCTTTCATCTTGTCCAGCCACACCCTGCTATTCCCTTCCCTTTCAGTGTGCTATCATCACTATACCCTCGCTTTTCTATCCTTCAGCTTTGGCTGAGTGGATTGACCTTAACCACCCGGGGCATTTGGTGATGGTAGTGGAAGTAAAGAATCAAAAGCGGTAAGAACAGCCAAGCTGAAAGATTTACGCTGGGTACTCAGTCACACAGGTGAAGTGGTTGAGAGCCTTCAAAATGGCGATCCCTTCTGGGAACGGACCTCCAGGTGAGGCCAGCCGAGCGCTCCAAGATTCAGCCTGGTGTGGTTGAGGGAGAAGCTGATCAGACTAGCAGGCCAGTAGACAGTCATCTCTGCATTTTTATTTTAAAGACAAATCAGCTTCTCCAGCCACTGAAGGGCTGGCTCCGAGGCACCAGCACGTCCTCCACCTCTTCTGCCACTACTGGATGCTGAGTATGCAGTCAACTGTTGTAATGATCCGTTACAACTGCTGCAGCAATCGCCGTTCACCAGGGCTTGTCTCCAAGTTTCCTGAAAAGAGCAGGAAGCCGTCACCATTCTGCTTTTTTTTTTTTTTTCTTTTTTTCTTTTTTTGCTGCTCTGCTACCTAGCTGGTAGAAAGGGAGCATCTGAACTTGTGTTCTCTTGGTGGCCCACAGTGGTGTGTTACGATCCAATTCTTTTTGGACGAGAGGAAGGCCCCCTTGCTTTCTAGCCGACCTCAGACGAGGCTGGGAGGCTAGGGGCAGCTAGGCCAACCTCTCATTTCAGGTTCGATCCCTTCGAGCGAGATTAAGACACAAATGAGGTCAGATGTCGTAAGTCCACCCGTTTATTAATTGTTCGGGGGAAAGAGAGAAAGCAGCGACAGGAGAGGAAGGAAGGAAGGATAGGAAATCAAGCGAGAGGTCCGGATAGAAGAGAGCAGACAGTCACCGCCATGGATCCGCGGCGTCCTGGGGGGCCGTGCTTCTGGGGTCTTTGGTGATCGCACACGGATGGTCTCTTCACGAGGTCGGTGATCTTGCTCCGGCGTCTTTGACGGTCTTGCCTGCAAGCCGCCTTGCCTGCGGCACTGCTGATCTTCGCACATGGCCAGCGAAGGAGCAAGCTTTGAGACAGCTAGCGGGACATTCAGTCTCCCACCTGGTGTCATCCTGCCAGTGGGCCAAACCCCCAAATCGAGGAAGCAGAAAGCTCTAAATGACCCCCGGACACTCTAGCACGGTCCAATTATTTTGTGAACGAAATAGATCAATTAGAGGGAAACGAGCGAAAATCGGCCCGGTCCCGGCAGAGCTGCCGCCCTGCAGAGATGTTCTCGCTTGTTGCTACGTACGTGCAAGAGATGCAGAATACCTGTGCGCACACGCCCGCCCGTGTGCGTACCTGCCCGCATGCACAGGCCCACCGGGCGGCCCACGCACCCGCGGCGGCACAC
>NW_009259317.1:579774-595266 GCF_000687185.1 Egretta garzetta | reverse complement strand
CGGCGGCAGCTCGTGCTCGGGTCCTCTCGGCGCGGGAGAACTGAAAAAAAAACCGGCGTTAGTGTTGTGACCTAAATACACGTGCGCGGTCTGGGGGCCTGCTGGGCGTGAGGTTCCTCTCACTGCTCTCCGCCTGTGACATCGCGAGTCCCTAAAGGTGAGATGCAGCAGCTGTCGCCACCGCGGGGCTCGACTGTGCGCTCTCTGTCTGGTGTTGAACTACTGCTGTCGTCCAGACCCTGGGGAACCGCGTTTTGCTCGGGCTGGTGTTTTGGAGCTTTGTTACCTGGAGCATCTGTTCTGCTCACAAGACCAAACCCATCCTGGTGAGCAGAGTGACTATCACATGCGTGTCCAGTAAGCTCTGTGTCCTCTTTTCTGTTTGGCCTGAGTTGACTAGTCTTGTGATCAGATAATATCCAGGATTGCATTTGGAATCTGGGCTTTCACCGCTGAAACTGTTAAGAATGGTAAGGGAGGGGGGTGGAAAGTATCCCGATCCTCAAAGTGCCATAGCACCATATATGAAAGCTCAGAATTGTGGAGCCATTATGATTTCAAAGACAGTCTGTGTGGGCTGTGGCTGTATGCGTGGCCAAAGTTGCAAGATGATGGTGAAAACTGGAGTAACATCAAAATGGCATTAGGGTATTTGGATTATAAGGCAATTCCTTTGAAAATGGTAGGACATGGTCACTGGTGCATTCGTATTGGAGAAGGGTTGGTGAATTTAACGGAGGCTGTAAAGTCCATGCGCTGTACTTGCTAGTTACTTTTTGTAGCACTTTTTCACCATGTGAATTAAATATTTCATTTGAAAGAAAACATATTTTCCATATTTAAAGTGACTGTCAATTCCCAGGTAACACTGTTATTTTTGCCTTGTACTTAAAACCTTACCGAGTACTCTGTATCAGAGACCAGCGCTATTAGAACTAATTCTAAGGTTATTGGATAGGGCTTGCATTTCTTTTCTTCTTCCTATTCCTTAGGCAGGATATTCCACACTCAGTTTTCTGATTGAATAACATTTAAATGATGTGACACTTTAAATAAAAACTGTTATAATTAAAATGTTATTGTGGGTACTCATCATTCTTTCTATCATCTATTTTCCCACATTGCTTTGCTATCTGGTTAGTTTTTGGCAAACTTGAGGTTAATAAGTTATTCAAAGCATTTTGCATGTGGAGGGTTTTTTTTTTTTTGCCTGTTAACACTGCATTAAACTTCTTCCTTATGACTTTTTAAGTATGCTGCAATGCTTTTTCTCTCTTTCCAGTGATCTTTTGATGACCTGCAGGAGCATACTTACTGCATCTTGGAAGCTCTACTACAATGTTTTTAATAGACTTTCTGTTGAGCAGTAATCTCTGTTTGGAGATTCGTGATGGGACCTAAGTAAAAGGAAGACTTAATAATTTGGTAGCCTCTGCGTTAAGCATGTGCTGCTGATGACTGTTAGAGGCAAAGTGGCAGGATCGTTTTCTGTTCTAATGCAAGCTGATATCTTCAAGGATTTTGTTTATTTTTATTCCCTCTTTGTGTTTTTGTTGGTGGTGTCTCTACACATTCAGTATGTCTTGCTGCGTATAGATCTCTTCAGCAGCCCTGTGAGACCAGTAGCAATCTGTATCCCTGGGCTTTGAATTGTTATGAGCATCTTGAAAGCCTGAGTGTCTTCACACACCTTCCTCACCTAAAGCAATAGCAGAATTGCAAAAAATCTTTTTAGTAGATAATACCTTCTCAGATTAACTTAATTTGGCAACTTTTTTTCAAATACATCATTAGGAAGCTTTGTATTTTTCTGTTCTTCCCAGGAACACCAGTAGAAGTTCTTTTGCAGAAGGCCATCAACCAGGCTTGAGATTTGCCTGTAACAAGTACTGTGTCTGCTTGCTCTGTTGCCCCTCTCCCTGTTAATTGGAGCTAAAACTTGATCAGATGTTGGTGCTGCTTCCTCTTTTTGGCTCTGAAGAGAACAGCAGCCTATGAGGTCCGTGCTGCTTACCGGGATGAACTGGCACAGCCTTAAAGAGAAAAAGAGTCCTGGTGCCTATAGCTCAATGTGGAGCCACAGGAAATGGTTTCCTGGGTGCATGAGCATTAACATCTTAATTTGGATCAGGAGTGCTCTTTTAAAGAAAACCTCTCAGTTGTCTACACTTGCTGCACTTTGGCTTGCATAGCCGGTGGCTTTGGTGCGTAAACTGGATTCCCATTGGACTGAATGAAATGAGAAAGTGTGCTCCAACCACTAATGGGCATTCAGTCCCTGGGGACCAGACTACAGCTGGTCAAAAGTAAAACCCCAAAACACGTATAGCGTGGGTGTCAGGTCCTTAGCACCAATTAATTCACTCTGGATTTAGTCCTGTTGGGCTGCACTACGTGTTCATGTAAACACAACCCTTACTTGCTAGGTGAGAAGAAAGTAAACACAAGGTGTGGGTGTTAATATAGAGCTATTGGGATAGTAGGACTTTCTACTGGCCTGTACCTCCCTTCAAAATAACAGAAGTATGAAGTAGTAGAAGGGTAGTAGCTAGAATTGTAGAATATCTTAATTCTTCTTGGTTTTTTTTCTTCAAAAAGAGAAATTATAAGCCAGCTGGAGAACAGATGGGTATTAGTGACATGATACTGTATTTGTTCTAAGCAGTTTTGTACACAGATCTTCAGCTTCTGGTTTCTATTGCTACTGCTTTTTGCTTCCCTTGACTAAAAATATCTGTATGTGTGCTTGTGTATATATGCGTGTAATGCAACATAAAAATATATATACATATATGTATAACATACATATACATATATAGAGACACATATCCCTTTCAACAGATGCATTTGAGTGACTGTAGTTCAATATATTTCTTTTTAGCCTCTAGCACTCTGAGGAAATCCTAATTACTTTGTGTGTGAGAACTGTGCACTTATGTGGCTAAATTCCCCTAATATTTCTTATTTCCTTATCAGATGTTACTTCCCTTTCAACATTGATTTAGAGTAGTTTGTACGGACTTCTGGAGTGCTACCGGGTTCATGTACTCAGCAGAATGGTAGCTATTGCCGCAAAAACAAAGCATCGTACTCCCCATGAATTTTAAATTTTAGGGATTAAGTAGAGTATTTTATAAGCATGTCTTGTCTCAAGACTGGAATGACTCAAGTGCTAAGCATATATTCAAGTAAGGTATTGGGGGATGGCTTTAATGAAATGGATACAGGTTGCAGATAGTTTGATGGTACTTAAATTTTTAGCAGTTCCTCTGTAATTGTGTGTACCTGATTCTAGGAAGAGATTTCAAATCTGTGCTTTTCTCTACTTTTCAACATAAGAGATTGACATGCTCAAACTGAGGACTAAGGTTTTGCATTAGATTCAGTCTTTGTTTGTTTTTTTTAATGAAGTGCCTATATCCAGGGATATAAGAACGAAAAGAAATGCCTTGCAGTTTTTAGAAGACTGTGCTTTCACTACTGAGTGTGTAATTTCTGCATTGCAACCTCTGATGAAATTTCTTTGATATTGGTATGTTTAGTGAAGGAATGTTGTAAAATGGAATAATTTCTTTTTTTGTGGATTCTATAAGAAAAAAGATTGTGTTATTTCAGCTGTGTCTGAAACTTGGAAACAGGCTGTTTCTTCAGCTTGAAGTATCAGCTGCTCCTTCTGGTGTCTATAATGGAGCGGATGTCATGTTGTAAATGCAGGATATCTATCTGGTAACAGTTTGTTAGCTTTGGTATATGAGATCATTTGTTTGGCAGCTGGTACTAGTAATTCCTTTGGTCATAGCACTGAAATGCTTGGTGAGATCCTACTCGCTAAGCATTATTTCACAGCATTTATTACCAGCCTGGCAATGTTCCACCTTCCGAAAAAGGAAAGAAAGCGGCAGTGAGCTTTGAGTCTGCTTGCATGTCAATTTGTTATATCTTTGTTAAAAATGAAGTGCTCCTCAGTAAAGGCCTTGTAGCCTAATTGGGTTTCTCTTGAGCTTCTTGCTGCTTTGTAGACATCCACACAGCGATAACGCTACTGAGCACCCCTGTACATCTTGATACATGGAAATATCATTAAACATCTGATTGTAAACACATCAGAAAGCATTTGAAAGAAAATCACTATCTTGTATGCTTGTAGGAAGGGGGATGCAGCCCAGGGCCACATCTGAGCGTGGGGGCAGGGAAGGTTAAACAGCATGTCTAAGCCCCGTACCTCTTCACTGACAGCAGAAGTGAGCCGTAAGGTGCAGTATTCTACGTCTGCTCTGGCATTAGCCTTTCCTCAGCAAGGAGAGCTAGAGAGCAAGTTCTGCAGAAGGAGATTTATTGCAGTCTCACTCAAGAAAACAGCTTAGAGAGGAAGTGATTGGAAATACGGCCTTTTGAGGTGGAAGCCACGCTTCCAGCCTGGGGCTGTTTTGAAGGAAAGCAAACAAACCCCAAGGCCTCCGGCTTTTGAGCTCTGCAGGAACCAAGGCCATTCTCCCTCTTAAGCTGTTTTGCTTTCCCCTCCCCTACACGCTTCTGTCACTGAACAACCTCTTGATTTCCTCTAGCTTTGCTCTGAGACTAACTCTCATTCTTTCTTAAAGTTGCAAGATTACTCTCCCTTCTTATTTCTGGGTTTCTTTTTTTGCCACAGGGGGCTAAAAAACTGTGTGGAAACACATAAGCTACTGATGTTCCGAGAGGGATGGATGTACCTTAGTTATTTAATTTAATTCTGTGAAGACGCATTCTTGCCTGACTGATCAGATTGGTTTTGCCAGTGGGTTATCCTATTTCTGATTTAAAAGTGACTTATCCATGTGGCACAACCAGCTAGTAGTGCATTTCCTACACACCTGACTTAAATTGATGCACTGTGGGATAGTAGGTGCTTGGCTCCTTGTTTTTAGGGTACTTTTGCTATTTATGTGTCCAAAACTGGGTAGGTAAGTACTCTGCCACACACTATGCTTGGTAGAAAGTGATTTGAGGAATAGTAGCAACAGAAAGCCTTGGAGCTACCTTGCTGTGTTGGTAGAATACACTGCAATCTAAAGCAGTGATGCTAATGCTGTAGGGGAATGCTTATCTATTGATGTAAGTGGATTAATGCGAGAAAATAGTTACTTGGGGCTGAAAAATGTGGACATTAATTCATAAAACTGAATTTGTAGATAAACTTTTAAAAAGCTGATGCAGAGCTTTATTGCCAGTAGAGGCTGGCTTCATGTAAACCTTGTGACTTTTCTTATGTAAGCTTAGTTGAAGTAGCAGAATAGCTTTATTAACACTTGAGAGGAAAGGAAGATGAAAGAGGTTTGACAAAAATGTTATCATTAATCATCATGTCATCCCATTTTGACATTGTGGGGTGTAGGTATTCCAGTGCATGGTAGTGGCCTTTTGCTGTAGCTTTGGTCTGAACAGTGAGTAACAGCAGACCAAAAGCCCAGAAAGAAGATGTGACAAAATTGCTGGGGTCAGAGAGACCAGAAAATGGAGTAACCGTTTTCATAACAGCAATTTATTTCTTGTTCTGGCATTTCAGTAATATTGAAGCTGCTGAGGCCTTCTTTAGCAAAGAGAATTCTTTGGATTAATAGTCTACATGTGCTATAAACCTTGGTGCCATGAAGGTTCCTTTAGGTACTCTAACAACCATGTGCTTTAGTCTGTAATCTACTTTGCACTTTAGTGATGTTCAGGGGTGGCTTCTGAAGAGAAGACTCAGTTTTAGAGCCACGTGTTGTGTTTTATATTTTGTCAACAGTTGTTTCTACTAAGCACACCCGTGATTAAGAGCACACCGTTGTCTCGCATGCTGCTTAGAGGAAGGGTTCTAAGAAGGATGTTCTTTTGCTATCCTAATTATCAGTGTTTGCTATGTGAAGGTTTCCATGGGTACACTGCAAAAGATGAGGAACACGATTCTGCTGGATGGTGGTTAACAGGCTTGCTAGAGAGAATAAGTGAGGAAAGGAGGACTTTGAATTGGGTACTTCTTGCGTGAAGATAGCGTCAGGTTACTACTGGTCTGACTAGCAGGCATGGATGTGGTGGCTCACCTTTGCCTGTCATGAATCATCTCCTGTGGGTGCTCTGCCTCCACTTCTGAATCTTCAGGCATGGGTTCTTCTCCATTCTGCTTTCTCCTTATCTTAACAGGGCTTTGCTGCCTTTCTTGTCTCGCTCCATTTGCCCTATTTGTATGCGTTTGCCACTCGAATACTGTAGCAATGTCATGGTTTTATATACAAGGTTGAGGTCACAAGACAAACTTCGGCACAGACTGCAAGGCAAAGCATTCTTCTGAGGCACCGAGAGGGCTAGCTTAGGAGTTTCAGTTATAGGGCCTGTGCCTTCCCCGCTTCAGTCAGGGCAAGTATGGGTGCTTTTACATGACCAACAGCCAAAATATCTCTGTTTTGTCAGTCGGCATGTTTCCTGGATGTTGGCGAGATTCTTAGTATTGTACTGATACATGGCCATGAGGGTTTTGCATCACACTTGCTGCTGTTAAAACTGACTCATGGTTTTCTTTCCATAGACTGTGCTGAAGTGAAACTTGAGCTGCGTGCGATGTAGTCACTGAATCGGGACGGAGCTTTCTCTGCAGCGTGTTCTCACCTCAACGTAGTATGCTTCGACTTTTCTCCTCCCAGGGTGCTCAGTGGAGTTTCACACGTGCTAATGAAATCAGCTGTATTAAGTAAACAATCTGACAATATTTATTTACTTTTCTAGTAGAGGTGCTAACAGGCTGGATTTGATATTAGCACTTCTAAATTCGAAATCTGAACACTTTACTGTAGTAAAGTACTTCGTATTTTATAATGAAGTCAGGAAGTTCCTTATGTAATAACTCCTAGCCTTTATTGTCCTTAAGTTTACTGGCTTCTATGAAAGAAAACAGTGGCTGGAATGAACTCGGTCCTCTGGATTTCCGTGCAGAGTCTTCCCACTGAATTCTGCATCCGGATATTATCCAGCACCTGAAGCTGCCTAACCTTTGGGCCTGGTTATGTGAATGCACAGCTTCAAGGGTACAAATCTCAGAGTACATTAGACGATTATTTTGAGGGAAACCTCAGCAAGAATGATCTACAAACTGTTGAATACGTAGTTCCAAGCAGGTTATTCTTAAATGTGGATAACTACAGAATTTAATACAATGTTGTAATGTTAAAGCCCTCTCTGGTCTGGAAAAGACAGTTATGAAAGTGTTTTTTTAAAATCTGCAACTCAAAGGCATTAGCTTATGTTAAGACTAATTTTTGTGTCTGTCTTCTGTGTTTCTATGTGTGGACACAAGAATTCACCTAACTGTTGCTGAACTCTGCTGTCATAACTTGCACTCTAAAATGAGTTGTGCTTTTTAAGACAAAACCTACTCTAGGAAAGGTCATGAGCCTTTGTTTCTGACATCCTGGCTTGTTTGACATGACTGGGTTAAACAAGCTGGGCAGAGACCTATTAAGCTGCTGGAGAGGGAGGTTGGTGACCTGTGGTGCAGGCACAAGGCGGAAGCATGTTAAGGTGCAGAAACCACTTTGCCCAGCCAGCCATGCAGCAGCGGTGTTTAGTCCGTGTGTGTTAAGGCTCTGGTCCTGGCCTATAGCTGCAGTGGTGCAAGATGCTGTTGCCTTCTCCCATGCTGTGCTGAAATTGATGATTTGCTGGACACTTGTCACTTCCAGGGTAGGGTTGATAGAGCAGAGAGCGTGTCAAGGTCAGTGATACAGCCATCTCTTGCTGTAGCTTGTGTTAAGCTGTCGGACTTCATGCAGAAATGGTTCTGGAGGGCTCATATGTCCTAGTCCACAGCTGTGTTGAGAGGGGCTGGAATAAAGAGCTGGGAATTGCTAACCACTTCAGTCCACTTGGCAGACAACTGTAGTGACGAGCATCTGAGCTCTTGATCTTGGCTTTTAGCCTGGAGGAAGGTTGCTGTCACACGGCAGCCAGTTCAAACATCTTCAGGAGTGCCAATCTCTGCCTTACTAACTGTTAAAAGAGTTTCTAAATAAAAGTTAGAGTTGGAAAAATTAACCCTCTCTGTTTATAAAGATATTTATGACATCTGGCTGTGGATGTACAGCATGCTTGCTAAGTGCTAAAACCATTTCACATATGATTCAAAGTTCTAGAGTGAGTAACACCTGATGACTTCAATATTTAGAAGACTCAAGCATATAAATCGGTCATCCACTGTGGACTAGATCAGAGTATGGTTCAGTTTAGAAACAATTCAGGGCTACAAAAATGAGCCCTGAGGGCTGGAGCACCTCTCCTATGAGGACAGGCTGAGGGAGTTGTGCTTGTTCAGCCTGGAGAAGAGAAGGCTGCGGGGAGACCTGATTGCGGCCTTTCAGTACCTAAAGGGGGCCTATAGGAAAGATGGGGAAAATCTTTTTAGTAGGGCCAGCTGTGACAGGACAAGGGGTAATGGTTTTAAACTGAAGCAGGGTAGGTTTAGACTGGATCTAAGGAAGAAATTCTTTACAATGAGGGTGGTGAAACACTGGAATGGGTTGCCCAGAGAGGTGGTGGAGGCCCCATCCTTGGAAACATTCAAGGCCGGGTTGGACGGGGCTCTGAGCAACCTGATGTAGTTAGCGGTGTCCCTGCTCACTGCAGGGGGGTTGGGCTAGATGACCTCTAGTGGTCCCTTCCAACCCAAACAGTCTATGATTCTATAAATGTCTTGTGTTCAGAAGTTGCTGTGTGCAGCCTACAGACAGGAATGTGTTTGGGAATACTTTTGAATGGAACTAGGGAAATAATGCATTTTTGAAAACAAGCTTTTGCTGTTTGTCACTTTATGGTGGCACTTGATGACTGTAAAATGTCTATGTATAGCTGGACTGGATAATGAGTCCAGGGGTAGGTATGCAATGGAGAGGAAAATGAGAGCAGAACACTCTATTTTCTAGTGGACATGGTTTTTTTTGAAACAATCAGTCAACTCAATGAACCTGCGTATACATTGACACTACATCTGCCCGATTTCTTTGTTTTTAAGCAAAAAGCACCTGGGTGGAATGTCAAAGATGACTTGAATCTCTGAATTAAACTTTGTTTACTGCATAAAGAAATAATTGTATATTTGCATTGAAATGTGGTGGCGTCATGTGAACTAGAAATCTGAAACAGTGGCTTTTCATTTGCATTGCTGAAGCACTAAAAGTTGGCTGGAGTGTAGACTTCATTAGAGTTGTATCCTTGGGCCCTGTTTTGACTAAAGAAAGTGAGTTTTTTGTTTTTTAATGAAGTTGTCCTGAATCTATAGTCATTAAGAAGGCACCTCTGGTAGACTTAATCTTGGAAGAAAGTCAGGTCCATTATAAAGGACTTTCTTATACAAAGTTTTACTGGGGAACAGTGAGGGAGCTTGACCAATTCATCTCACAAGAAGAAACGTTTCTGATTTGTTTAAGTAAGTGATTGCTGCATAAGCTTGCTGACTGACATTTTAGAAATTGTGGTTTGTTTTTATCACTGACTCTTCAATGCGTGAAGTGTTTTCCTATTGCATGACAAGGTTGCACTTTGATTATTTTTTTGGTGATTTTAATTTTTTCTGTCCAGACATTTCATGATTGACAGACTGCGACTTGCCAGCCAAATGTTAGGGTGCTACTGGGTGCGGTCAAGTGTAATTATGTATCAACCTGGCTGCATAAACTTGTAAGTCTAACACAATACCAGTATTTTTGAGAAAATATTTAGGATCCTATGTAAGTAGTTAGAGCAGTTGGCCTGCTTTAAGCAGGAGGCTATTTCATAACTTAATGACTACTTATACACTCAAAGTCCTACACAATTGGTGGTAAACAGAACGTAACTCCCTTGCACAGTGTCTTGCAGTGAGTTCAGGTTTGCCCGTGGCAGTCAGCTGCAGGACTGTGGTTTGTTTGGGTTTGTGTGTAGTCTTTTTCATCGGGAAGGTATTATGGTATGAGTGACTTAACTACTCTCATCTTCTGTACGGGGCCCTAAGATGTGGCTCCTCCTTCCCTTCCCAGTGAAAACTTGAAAATAAATGTATGTAAGCCTTCAAGATTCAGTGCTGGTTACTGGAAGGCTACCTTCAACGCTGTCTACAAGAGAGGGTTAAGGAAAGCCTTTTGGATGGAATAGACAAGCTATCATAACAACAACAAGAGGAGCAAAACATATTTTGGGCTGTAACTAGTGAAAAATGCCGGAGCTGACGTTATTTCCGTCTGTGTTATCACTTCATTCAATCTAAGTCAGGATTTCCTGGCATTCATCTCGACAGAGGTGATGGACTTTTGCTGTTCATGCTATAGCAACTTTTGGGTGATCAGGCATGGCTTCTTGTATATGTGTTCTTTTCCATATCCTTGCCAGTTGGGTAAATCTGTAAACTTTTATAAATATTCAGCATACTTGGTTTTTCTTCATTCCCTTTCTGATTGTTGCAGACTAACTTTTCAGTTACAATCTCTATTTTAAAAGAATCAAAAATGGTCTTGCTCTTACAGCAGTTTAACATAACCATTTATAGAGGGCTCACCAATATTATGTTAGCTGGTCAAAAAATAAAATGGGCTGCATCAGCTCTCAGCACTGCAAGAGATGTATCTGATAAGAGCTTTGATTTCTTGTATTATGAATTTGGAAGGATGTATCTAGAATCAGGTAACTTGAATTTTTTTTTTTTTTTTTAGTGAAATCATAGTGCTGAATATGTGCCTTTGGGTTAGTTGAAACTGATCCCTTTTGAATTAATTTCCCTTGGAAGAAGGGCATGGGCTCCCTGGGTAGCGCTTGCCTCTAGCCCTGCTTGAGAGCATCCTCTTGTGCTCTGGGAGCGCGTGTTCAGAACAGGGGTGAGAAGGGGACACGTAATGCTTTCCGCACCCCTGGAGAGAATACCCAAAACTTTTTTGGCTGTAAAGCGTGAGATAGAATGCCATGTTCTCTGAAGTTTACAAAGCCTTCTTGCGAATGTAGCCTTTTCATAGCAGAAGCAGAGGAAATTTTGTAATGAAATAGTTTCTTTTAATACGCGGGTGGGTTTAGTTACTTGGAGTGAAGGTGTGTGTGTGTGTGTTTTAGCAAAAGGTGTATTTTTCAGCTAACTAGAAAAAATCTGGGGGGGGGGGAGTGGCAGCGGGAGGTGTTGAGCACCCAACCATGCTGTTCTTATCTCTGTATCAGTCGGCATTGAGATGCATTTACTTATGTCTAGTAAATTGTGTCTGAGTCATGAGTTTTTGTTTTAGTATTCTAAAACTGCTTCTTTGAACAGAGGCTTGAAAGATGCATACAGACTTTTTTTTTTAGACATAAAAATTTAGAAAAATAGGCCTTTAGAGAAGAGGGAGAAGGAACAGGAAGGAGCAGGCAGCCAAGCCTGTGCCTCGGGATGCCGCCCCTGAGGTGTGGGGGCGGTGGTGTCTGCGCCGGCCTGCCCGTTTACGCAGGAGATACCAAGGTCTGAGGTGCGTCAGGACTTTCACACAGCGTTCAAATGCACCAAGAGCTGGTACGGTATTATAAATACCAGATTCTGCTTTGCGTTACTGCTCAACGTTCTCCTTCAGCCATGTGATGTGTAGCTCTCCCTTCTGTTCAGGAGAAGGTGGGGACGGGCAGAGGCACTAAAGCTGGTAGGATAAGAGATTTCTATTCATCTGGCTTTCTGGCAGAGGCAGTTCCCAGACGTGCCTTGGCAGTGTCTGTATTTAGTAGCTGTGTTCCTGGACGCTGGCCCAGTCACATGGCGCCGCTGGAACAAGTGACACGGGAGCGATGCATGAGCTGTGCCCTGCCGCCGCGTGCCGCAGGAGGTGGGAAAGGGGGGGGGGGCAATGACACCGAACAACTAAACCCTAGAGAGCGTTAAATTAAGCAGCAAACCTTCAGTTCTTAGAAGTGATAAAGATTATTAGTAGGAAACAACTTCTGCAAAATACTTGACATAATTTAGATCAACTGAGCGCTCCTAGCTGTCAGAAGCTATGGGGGCTAGGGGATGAAAGTGGGGTAGAAGGGGGAAAGCCTTGCTTAGTCTTACTGAGGAAAGGGCTAGGTGGTGGATCTAGGGTGCTAACCTTCTTGCATACTTTACCTGTCCTAGTTTAACAAAAAAACCCACACTTTTCTTAATGGTAAAACAATTACATGCACTTTTTCATGCAGTTAGAAGTCTTGAGCTCTTCTCGTTGCTGATGAGGAATTCCTTTTCTGGGGCTAGCAACTGAGAGCACTGTCTGTGCTGTTTATGGTACTATTTCAAACACATAGTTCTTGTTGCATTTCTTGTTTGGTTAGGGTTTTTTTTTTTTCTTTTTACATGATCACTGAGACACTGTATGAAACCTAGCTTCCAAACTTCTGACTCGTAGATAAGCCAACAGTGAATCCAGACTTAAAAAAACTGGCTGAGTTGTGAAATGCTGATTTAATAGGCTGTTCTTGATGTTTGTGGAAAGCTGATGTGTGCAACTTCTGGTGACTTTAACTTGTATAGATCTGTTTGTTAGCCTTTATCAGGTGTGTGTGGGTTTTGCGGTCGTTTTCTGTGTGTATGTGTGGTGGTATTGCTTTCTAGCAACAAAGATGATGAAAAATGCTTCTAACTTTGCAAAAATCCAGTGTATTCTCCTCCCATAAGCAGGGAGTCTGTGGAATTCTAGCTTTTCAGTGAAGAAATGTACCCAATGTTATTCTGCTTTTCATACTTTTTTTTAAGATAATTCTGTAAACTTTCTGTACAGTGATCTGATATAGAGAACTTTATTTTTCTCCACCAGAACTCTTTCTACAGGAAAACCTAAACTGAGAGAGAGGGAAGTTCTGCAAGTAACATGTTCCTTCACTTACCGCGTGACTAATCTGCAATATATCCTGACTAACTTGTGTGAAACTACTATGTATCATGCTTGAACAAGGTGGTTCACCTGAGGTTAATAGTGCTTTACCATATTAGGACTACTTTAGCTCATCGTGGAAAAAAGAATGTGGTGTGGCATCAGCACAACTCTTCTAAATCCAAGGTTTTAAAAAGTGGAGGAGCAATGCAGGTTAAATACTTCAAATTGGGAGGGAGGAAGGGAACTCTTATCTTCTACATAAACTATTCAACAGACTAAAAGAGGGAAATTCATCATTAAGCAATCCAGAACAGATTCCACTTCACCTTTAAATATGTGTCTGGCACCCATCCTGAATGTCTGGGTGGTAGGCATTTTTTATGTATCAATTTTGTTAAGTCTATGTTTTGCAAAAACAAATGCTCACTGAAACAGCAGGTATGATTCAAACTTTCTGTTTTCCTACACTTCTCTAGCTTGCTTCTAAAAGCTGTTTGGAAAATAAAACCTTATAGGGCGCTCTGCAAATTCTGTTAGATGTGAAAACACTGCTTAAGTTTTAGTGGCCAGCTGTAACTTCTACAGAAGATTGTTCTTGACTAGATATCTCCATCGTATCTATGTCTTCTTTCCCCCACCCCAAATCTTCATGCTAAAGTATTACCTTGAGTTGAAATCATTTAGGCAATTGTCTTGCAGGGGAGATGAAGGACAGGAAATGACCTACAAACAGAACAGGTGATGTGCTGTCACATAGCCTAGAAAAAGTGATTAAACTCTGCTTCCCAGAGGATTATATCTGGAGAACAGGACACCTTTTCCCATTTTCTGTATTATCTACTCCTTGGACTCAGGGTGTTTTCCATGTGGGGTTTGTGTTTCTTTCAGAAACTGTTCTGTGGATTTTTGGTGGTAATTCCCCAGGTATTTGGGGGTTTACAGTATTCTACAGATGACTTCACCTACAGATGAGGTAGTGTTGTGAAGCACGTCTGTTTAGTGAGCTTAATGGAGTTCCTAGTTCTAGTCTCTGACATGACTCCAATATTGGGGTCATTTAATTGAACATTTCGGAATTTTGGTTTGGTTTTTGTTTGGGGAAAAGATCGGACAGAAGTGAATGCTATCAGTTGCTGATCTTAGTCGAAGTGTAGGAACCTGGACATCAGTTGCTTGTTCCATTCGCACTTCAAAGGTGACTGGGAACACTGATGTTTAAAGTAGTTGTCCTCGATGAGGTGAGGGTTGGGAGTTGCCCTCTCCTAGATGGTTTGAATAACTTGAGAATGGGCCAAAGCTTTTCACTTGTTTTCCCTCACTTGGGAGGAGGAGGAATAATTGGGATCAAGTACTTGTCACTACTCTGGGAATTGAAACAGCTTTTTTTTTTTTTTTTTTTTTTTTTTTTTTTTGTTGCTATAGGCTTTCCTCTGTGGCTGAGCAAGTTGTTGGACTTAACCATGCTCTAGTTTTCTGCTTGACTTTGTCCAGTGTTTAGAGGTTGGGGTTTACTGAGATTACAAAATCCTTTTAAGAAAGGTGCTGTGCTGTTTAGCAGGTAGCACGTAGCACTGGGTTTTGAAATCCTGCTGTGTTTTTTAATTCTACTGCTGCATTTCTGGGTGGCCATTAGAGAAGTTACTTTATCTTCTTCATCTGTAAGGGAACTAGCACTATGGCTGTTATTTTATAAAATGACTATAAGACTTTACTGATGGGGGGGGAAGCTATGTAAGACATGAATTACGAGCAGACATGTATGGATAACTTTTTTTTTTAAAGCAGGGATGGGGAAGAGGGCTTTGTTCTGCAGTGGAATTACCTGAGCCTGAAGAAAATTCCTTCGTTCTGTTTAAAAACTTAAATTTTTTCAGTCAGAAATATTCTATTAGATATTTTTGTCATCAGTACTGCCATTAAATTGTTTTGATAGGCCCATGACTATAAATTCTCATCAACTGACTTGATGTCTGTGACAAACTTTTTGGTTGTTTTCCTTTCCTCTTTTTTAAAAAGCTTTTCAAAATAGTAGTTTCAGATTCTCGGCCAAGTGCAAATACTGTCTGTCCTTAAAAGTAAAAGCATTACAATGCAGAATATCTACTGTGTTTCTTGGTGATGGTCATTTTTTTTAAGTGATAACCATATGGCAAAGATGACAGATTGTTATTTGCTCCTAAGCTATATGAGGTTGCTAGGGGTTGTCAGATGACAATTGCTCACATGAGAGCCATTAACAGGGTGTTGTAGCCAGTGTTAGAACAACCTTGCAACTAAGGGCGAGTCACTGCGAAAGCAACTATGCTTTTTTTTTTTTAAGAGGCCATATGGTTGGGTCTTGTGACTACATAATTGCCAGCTACCTAATCACATACCAGGAAACAAACATAGTTAAAGTCAATATTAGCTGTTGTATCTGCTGCAGCTTTGTGCCAGGCTTGGCAGGAAAAACCCTTTAACAGCAGCAAGAGCAAGTCTACGATGGCTTCTGAAACTTGAAAGTCATGTCTGCTCCTCTGTCTGGAATAATTGCAGCAGTACACTAGCTACAGCTGTCTTTCTGCATTAATGGCTTATAGAATATATGAAGATCTCTTTGCCTTTTTTCCCCCTAACAGGAAATTCAGCAGACTGTGTTCCTGTGTAGGGA
>NW_009259317.1:548068-579763 GCF_000687185.1 Egretta garzetta | reverse complement strand
ACCGTTGTTAATGGTTGATCTATAGTAAAGAAATCCGCTTGGGGCTGTATCCCTTCAGCGGGTATTTAGTTTTCTTTGAAGGAGCTTTACAGGAGGATTTGTAGCGAAAGAAGATGTGTGGGGGTACACCAAAAGCTACAAATGGCACAGGGGGACAAATAGAAAGAGCAAGAAACAGCAACGATGTACCACTTGGAAATAATCTCTCTTGTACCAAATTGGATGAAAGGATTAGAAAATCTTTGAGAGACCACAATGTCAGCTGTGTAAGCAGAGTGACTAGACGGCTGCAAAACAGGTATGCATGTAACTTTTTCGATATATATGGTTTTTGGCAGAGAATGGATGTTTTTAGTTGATACTAGATTTATAATCATGTGCCTGAATGGCTATTTTGTAAGTAATTGGAAAAGTTCTATTAGAAGATTATTCTTCCTGATGATGCTGACTGATACTCCAGAAAGTCTTCCCTGTCTACATTCTGGACTCTGATGTAAGATTTATGTATATGCAAACTGAGGTATGAAGGGTAATTGCCATTCTTTTTCAGTTAAGGTTAAATAATCTTGCCTTCTTTTTCTAGTTTTCTAATTAGTTTCCCCTCTTGTTTTTTTGCCCCCTCTTGTGTTAGTTGGTTAAGTAGTAATAGTTTGCGGAGCAGGCAGGAGAGAATGCTGTGAAGTTGGGGAAAAACGGAGAGGGGAATCCTCTGCTTTACTTGTAAATGACCTAGATCAAGCATGACATCAAAGTAATCTGGAGTATAAATAGTGTTTCTTTGACTTCTTTGTGGTGGATTTCAGGTGTGTGCCAGCATGTCTCCAATGTCTGAGTCTCTACTGCTACATAACTGTGTTGAAAATATGGTTCAGGGCAGCTTTTTCTAAATTCTAACACCCAAGGGTGTTAGAATAGTCTACATTCAGGATCACTGGTCTAAGAAGCAGAAAAGAATAGATAGATATACAAGTTTCAGCCTTTTTATTTCTCTAGCCTATAGATGTTGCACTGAAGTAGTGAGTGGTTAGTCACTTTCCAAAATGCTTTAAGGTCAGCTGAAGTAGTTTTTGAACATAAATAAATAGGTCACTCTTCAGTTATTGCATGCATGCTGATTATTATAAATGTGCTGATTATTATAAATGTGAAGTAAGAGCTTTCTTTGTAAAGATCAGGGTTTGGAGATCTATATTAACTGAAAATACTGATTCAGGACAGAATGGGGCAAACTACTTGTGGCTTTTTCCCAGAAACAAATGAGTCTGCTTTCCTCTAGGTAAGAGAGATCTCCTTGCCTCCATGTCTCGTATCTGTAATGGAAGAAATGTTGAACAAGCCAAAGGAAAGTAGCTTATATGCCAATGTAAGACAAAATAAAGCAAACTTGAGCTTAATATGGAAACTGAGGAGAAAACTTGCCAGGATATCTGTAAGCTCTTCCAAACCTGTGGCTTTCTTTCAAAAAAAAAAAATAAAAATCCATAGTGTTTTAGTACCTTTAGTAGACTGGGTTTTAGTGTTGTATGAATGTAGACCACTTGATTTTATTTACTTGTTTTGACGTGAAGGTGATGTTTATTAGTTCTAGCATCTTCCAGATGCAGGAAAGATCTGCTCTGAAGGGAGTAATCACATTGCCTCTTCTTCCTTTGCTTTCTGGCATCATGTTCTTGTCCTTTTTACCTTTGTGCTGGCCTTGGCCTTTCTAGTCCTTCTGGAACTGGCTCCCCTTAGGGAGTCAGTTCAGCTCAGTAAGCAGGCATAAAACTGACTCGGGACCAAGAAAACCCAATTAACATTCTAAATAGCCTCAATACTTATTTGAAGTGTATAGGGAATGTTTTCTTTGTGCCCTTTCCTAAAGGTATATAGCTCCATGAAGTGTGTTGGTGTAACTCATGCTGCCACCAAGAGGTGGAGGTTCCGTTGCCTCCTACTTCTTCCTTCCTTTTGCAAGCTGCATTTCTGATCCACTTTCATTTGCTGGGACGAACAGCAGCTGCTGCTGCAGAGAATTCTGTTAGTTTACAGAAGGGTCCAGCAATTACCAGAGCACAAATGAGTAATAGGAAGGACCACATAGTTACAAAAAGGGAAAAAGGATATGTGGGGCTTTTATTTTTGTGATCAAATAAGAAAACATTGTGTTTGATCAAAATAGCACATTTAACCTGAAATATGAACATCTGTGCAAGCTCATATTAGTTCAGCTAATTTTAAGAATATGCAGGACCTGGCATAATGCATTGTTTTTAAGCCAAAGTGAAATGCTTCAGTTAGTGGTCAGTCTGTCCACTTCCTTACCTTTCTAGGGTGTAAAGTTATTAGAAGCCTGTTTTGTCATTTTGTAGTACACTGACACTCAGGTGGCTTAAAAAAAAACTTACCATATTTTTTTAGGTTTATTTCTAACATTTGTTTTATAAGTCACTTAGCAATATGTATTCCTTCAGCACAGATCTTGTGTCATTTTGTTCATTAAGTAGTTCTTAAACAGGAATTGAACCTGTAAGGTCTGTCTTGTATAAGCAGAATGAGAACATTTTTATATAAAGGGCGCTAAGGCAAATGATGTTTCAGTTAGCATTTAGCAAAACTTATTTTTGAAGGGTTTTTTTTAGCTGACTGAAAGAAGCAACAGTATTTATCCAAAAATAGTGATTGTAGCACATTTATTCTTGCTAAACGTTTATAAGGGATCTGTAGCTTACCCTGGGGATTACGTAGTTTTGTTATCAGACGTAACACTTTCGGTAGTAGGTACATATGCCAAACTACTTGTGTTATATAACTCTCGCATAGCTTCCTTCAGTATTTACATTTGGTTGGGTAAGCTGGTTTTGGGCAGAAACAGAGAAAAAGCAAACCATGAACAGTATGCCAGTTTAGATTTTACCAAATGAGTGTAAGGAAAACAACTGAGTCTTGAGATGTGAAGTAGGAGACTGTCAGGAGCGGTGGTGAAGAGCTAAAAGGGCAATTTTGATATGAATAAACATCAATATTTGTTATAATTGGACATGGAGTAGACTGTTAGAATCTCATAATGTGGTGCAGCTGGAAAATAAGGGGCTTTTTGTAAGTGTGGTAAGGGTTTGCTTTCTAGTCCCAAAGTGGAAGAATTAATAATTTAATTACAGAATTGTCAATGAAAAATAGAAAATTCAGTCTAATAATGTGCAAATTCTGCTGCAAGCTTTTCACATAACACTTTCAGAATCTTCTCTTTCCCCATTCTCTATCTCCCACAAATGCATTGTGAGGATTTTTTTTGTTGCCTTAAAGTTAACATTAGTTCATACTGTGGCCTTGGGAGGAGGGGCACAGGGAAGAGTCTTATCTCCTTCATTGTTTATTTTTGGAGGATAGAAATATATATCCCTTGGTCAAACTTTGGTGGTTGAAATTGATTAGTGAATTAACAAATAACTGGGCAAGGTGAACTTGTATGCATATAGGTTGCCTGTGAGCATAGGAGCCTTTTTTCCTTAGGAAAAAACAGGCTAAAATAGTTCCATTGCATATTTTGGATATTTTGGTCTTACTTTTCTAGAAACAACTGATGGAAGAGCGCAAGGGCTCTTTCTCTTTTTACTCAAACCCTTAAGCTGTTACTTTCTAACATCTAAAGGAAATGTTAAGCTATACAATGCAGAAGTGTGGTGGGTTTTTTTCATTAAATGTAAGGGAATCTTATCTCTTTTTCAAAAACTATATGTGAAGAAGAAACAAAAAGCAGCACATGCTTATTTAGCAATGCTGAAAGGCAAGAAGCTGATATTAAGATAAGTAAGTAATGGTTTGGGGGTTTTGCTTTTATGCATGTGAAAATGGAGCTGAGGAATGAGTCTGTGTACCTGTCTGCATTCTTCAATGCTGTGGTTTTAGGAAATGATTGGATACTCCTGCGGTCCCTGTTTTGGGGGCTGTATGTTAAATAAGCTGACTTAAACAGTGAAGGGTGGAAATACTGTAAGCTGTCTGCTCATCACCCCCGGTCATCTGACATCACTTGGGCCTGGTGTTAGATTCCACGTCAAAGTAAAGAGACTACGGGTTTATATGCCTGTATAACTTGCCCATATATATGCTAGATCTTATCAAATCATGTTTTAGTAGGATGGATCTCTTCTGTAATGGGTAGGACTGCTGCAGGAACTGCATCTGTGTTCTGGGTAGTTCAAAGACTTCATTAAAGCACAAGTTTGATGTTTGGTTAGTATTGTGAAAAGCATTATCTGAAGTTACTTCCCTAGATCTGGTCTATTAGTCACATAAAGCTCTGTATGATGGACTTCATGTAACTTCTTGGCTCGTTGCTGCCTGGTACTAGAATCTGAAGTTCTGAAAGATTGCAGCACTCTAATTCTAGTGTGCTGTGTGGAAAAGACACCTCAGCAGGCTGTTAAATTGGCTTCTACGTCAGCATTTGTTATAAAACAGAGTTCACATCTCACTCAGAAGTTGGCACCACATGAACAACATGAAGTTTGCTTTGGTGCAGAATGCAGGAGTTCACCTGTTCATAAGGAAGCCTAAATTCATGCAACACAAGTATTGAGCATGCTTTTAGCATCAGTGGGCAGATGCTGGGCTGGATTGGCTCAATCTGTGCCTGAAATGAATCTCTGTTTAGACTTGCAATCCTGTGGTCTGAACTGCAGATCCTGCTGTGCCAGTCCTGGAGATACATAAAGCATTGCTCTTGCATGCAATTTAAATTAAGGCCATAGAGATGGACCTTTTATTTGTTGTTGAAAGGAGGGAAGACCTGTGGCCTTTTTAAGAAATCAGCATAGCTACTTCAGGTATTGACTGTTGCAGGAAGTGTGTAAGTAAATAGGTGGCTGTATAACCAAAGGGGTAGCAGAGTATCTGGTACTGAAGAGCACTGGATTCACGTGGCAGACTAGGATGAAGTCTTCTGGTGGCTCTGACTTCTCTTGCATTCTGTATAACTGGATTTTGTAATAGCATTGCACAGGCAGTGGGCTGAGGGACTAGTAACAGACTTTTAAAACAGATGGTGTAGTTGCAGCTCTCTGTATATGTGAGGTGTGTAGGATCTTTGTTGGGCAACTATCAACAACGGTATCGGGTCTGATCTCATGCAGGTTAACTTAATGCTGTGACTCCCTTTGAAAGGGAAGGCTTGAAAAGAAATCTGCCTGGCACTGCAAGCATTTTGGAGGCAACATGTTACAAACACATCAACAAGTTGCCTTACTGTTGATGGCAAAACAGCCTTTAGCATTGTTCCATGATCTGGCTTTGATCTGTACTGGACCCTTGTATATTATGTACGTAGAGTATGCTTGTATCAGAGTACCTTACAGTAGAGATGGGTATCTGGCTAATTCTGTCTCAAGGTATTTAAAAATAGAATAAAACCTTCCAGATTGATGAGGTCTTTCAGCTTTGAAAAAGGTGCCTATTTAGGCTTATTTTTCGTTCCTAGCTACACGGAAAGGAGAGTTGATCTCTGAAATGCAAGATGAAGCACAAAGAAGAGATTAAGCTGGCTTTACTTGGAATGATTTTAAATTTGCAAGTCTCTGTGCTCCTAAAGCAGTTGCCCATGGTTACCTTACTGACTCTAACAGGAGTTGATGGTGTTTACCTCACTGTTGATTTATGGCTGTTAACAGGGCATGGGATAAAAGAAATGGCTTCAGAAATCCTTGTCTTTCAGCTGTATGGAGTTTCTGTGCTCACCTCTCAATTCACCTTCCTTCTCTGTAGGGCATAGTTTGGGAAAATTCCTAAATGAAACATCCTCTTGGGTGGGAGATCTGTGTGGCCTTGACTGAATGTCATGTTATGCAATTTGTTAAACCAATAACTATTAATAACAGTTGTACTCTTACCCCCTAGATCCAGGTCAGGGATGAGGCAATATGACTGAGCACCACTGCTTTATGCAGTAGTAGGTTTTTTTCCCATTAATTCCAGCTTGTCAGCTATGTAATGAAAAGTATTTCTGTAGCTGAACCTGAAGCCAAGCAAACCTCCATGCTCTGGTGTGCAGACCGACTCCCTTTGGAATTAAGAAATAGTCTTGTGCCATCACAGCTGTGATCAGTTGTGCTCTTCAGCCTCCTGCTGTAGGTCAAGGAGGCAAGTCGTGTGCCATGGTGTATCTCTCAGGAACAGGCAGATTCTGGCTTGAGAGAGTTGTTTTGCTTCAGGATGAATCTCGGTGGTATCTTGGTTTCATCTGCTAAATGAGTTTCATCGTAGTCAGAGGTCAAGTCTCAGTAATATATGATTGTTCTGTAAACCCTGAAACATCTTGGAAAAGAAAGGGGAAAACTAATGGAGCAACACAAACCTTGTCTTTCAGTTAGAGGAATTAAACTTCAGAAAAATCATAATATATTGACAGGAATAGGTCAAAAGGAATTGGGTTTGTGGTGTTTAGAGGAGAGAAGGATGAGGGAGGGTGTAAGGCTTGAGCTTGTGGAAGGCTGTAGCAAAGAGGATGATAATCTGTTGGTTTACATCGCCACTGAGAGAATTCCATAAAATACTACATCTACCTTGCAATAAGGATGGTCCAGATTGTGTATGGAGAAGGGAATAAATTTAGTAGTTAAGCCCTGGAGCAGATTGCTGAGACAAAGTTTTGTGTTACCTTTCTGGAGAATTTTGAAGAAAGGTTGGATGAGAATGGTCTGGCTGTGCCTGCCTGTGTATCAGTGACACTGGGCTTAGATGCTCCTTTGAGTTCCCTTTGGGTCAGAGTTCGGTGATTACATCCTGATTCTTGTAAATGCTGAATAAAAGATGTATTTGCTGAATACCTGTTTCTTCACTTCAATAACCCTGCAAAGTAAGCATGCTATTTTAACATCTTGTGTTTATAATCTGCAGCTGGTCCTCTTCAGAGTTTGACTTGAATGAAATCCGCCTGATAGTTTATCAGGACTGTGAGAGGAGAGGCAGACAGGTCTTATTTGATTCCAAAGCAGTCCGCAAAATCGATGAAGCTGTGGTTCAGGTATGAAATGCTAATTTTGCTTTTGTCCTACTGCTCTTTTGTTTTCCTTCCTGAAAGCAGGAATTTTAATATGATGGTGTCGACTTCTAATCTTGTGATCTTTCACATGATCTCGATTCTGTGATAGCTGCAACAAGACTCTGTTGGATTCCAAAAAGCCTATGAACACATATTTGGTATTTATAAATATGGTATTGAAACCTAATAACTTAGACATGATTTGCTTTCAAGCCAAGCAAACTATACCCCTTTTAACTGAGTATTTCCTCAGCCTTTTTAATGTCGACTGGGATTGCATTTTGTTGTTAGCCCTGGTTGTGCAGTCCCATTGTGATGTCTAGCATGTCTCTACATATGCTTGTCTTCCTTTGGTGTTTGCATTAGTAAAGTTGTTGGCTTTATGTGAATTAAAACATCTCCACTATGGCTAGCCATGCCATAATGTGTAAGACTGACACATGGCAATATATGGCCACGTAGGTTTTGCTGACGCATGTAGAAGCAAGAGTAGATGCTGTCAAGATACATCTCCACTATGGCTAGCCATGCCATAATGTGCAAGACTGACACATGGCAATATATGGCCACGTAAGTTTTGCTGACACATGTAGAAGCAAATTCTTTGTGCTGCTCTCCAGGCACACAAATTGTGGAGCGATGCTTCCAGCAAACTTAGGTGGTTTTAAGACAAGTAAAATAATAGTATTTTCTGTTTTGTGGTCATTTTGGTGGTGGTTTTTTTTTTTTCTACTAGCCCTGTGTTTCTCTTCTATGTTGAATTATTACATTTTTTGTTTGTTTTGAGGCCTTTTGTAGCAACCAGCAGCTTCAGCCTGTCAGACAAGCATAGTTTATTGTAGAATCACTAGCTATGTACAAATAGTTGTGACTTGCAGAAATGACTTATGAAGATGCTTAAAACCCAGCAATCTCTATTTCAGTCACACTGCAAGTATGCCATTGTGCCAAATCAGTAAGACTAATCAGCATCATCAGCTGATGACTGATCATCTACTTAAGAGGGTAAAGGGGTCAGACTGGTCTGCTAATCTTGCTCCCCCTCTCCTACCTGCCCCCCTATCAAGGTTGTTACTTTGTATCTTAAAGTTGGTTTAAAACAGACAGCAGGTGAGGAAGAAATATATTTCTGGCTTCATTTAAATACCCAAATTATTCCACTTGCTTTAATACTTTAAACTAAAAGTTAACTGCAAAATATCCTATCAGAAACTCTATGCAACACTGACATAAACCGGATTATATCCTCCCTCGTAACACATGATACAAGCTATAATCTGTTTTCTAGCCAGATACTAATCTAGGTTAGGTGCCCTTTTAAAACAGGCAAAACATGCAATAGATGTTAAGTGATCTCGAATGTTTGGTCATTCGTTTGGTATGTTATCAAACAGTGAGTCTAAAACTTGATTCCGTTAAAGTTAAGGCAAAATTATTCTCAAGCACAGTCCTGTTTAAAATCAAAGTAAGTGTGTGTGTGTGTATACTGTGCATTTATACGCACAGTCCTGTTTAAAATCAAAGTAAGTGTGTGTATACTGTGCATTTATACATTCTCCTGAAATACAGTAAAGCTTATTCACATTGACTATTCCAACGCATGGTTTGTCTTTTAAAGTATGCAATAAACTTAACTTGGGGAACTAGCAGGTCTGTATTCCATTTAACCATATGCTTTTTTAATATACTGCATTTCTTTTCAGTGTTCTTAATCTAATTTCCAATTCTTTCTGCAGATGGCATGTATTGGACCACCCTTTCCTTAGGCATTTTTTGTCAATAGTTCATTAAACATGTGACTACTGACATTGGTGCATTTCTAAACCCCTAATGACAGTCACATTGGGATTAGATAAGCAATAACACATAAAGGAAAAACTGCACAAAAGGAATGCAAATATAGGATAAAATATACAGGTCCAGGATTTTACTTTTTTTAACATGCTAGTAGGCTTTTTTTAAAATCTGGAAAGGAGCTGTACTGTCACTGTAGTTTAAATTCTACTTTTAAAAAAATGACAGATCATCTACTCCAGCTTTCTTGGCTTGCTGTTCTTCTGCATCTTTCCTTTTGCCCATTTCATCATCTTGTCATTGTGACTTGGGTATTCTAAAATTTGCTACAGTTATTGCACTGTAGTATTCAAAGTGTTCATCTTAAAAATCAGTCTTGTGGAGTATTGAGTTATACTTTTATTTCCATTTAATTTCCTGTTATCATTCCTTTCTTGTCTTGCTAAGCCCAAAATATGTGATGTAAATTTGGCTATGTCTGATTTTTACTAGCTTCTACATTATTACTATTTCTTTTTGCCTACTTGCTTGTTTTTTCTCTAAACTATCTTCCTGTACCTTGCTGACATTTAAAAAAAATTAGTTGATCTCTGCCAATACATGTTCCCAATGAGGTAAACCATGCTGGTACAAAATGAGACTTATAAAAATACACCCAATTCCAGTGTGCACCAAATAAATGAATGTTTACATTAATGCACATTAAATATATGCTCATTAAGGGATTTTTAATTTCTTAAATATATAACAAGTGTCAGATAAGCTTTTTAAGACTTTCTAAGCAGTTTTCATTGCTGCAAGGTTACAGTTTTGCTCCCTTCATAGAAATAATTTCAAGCGCATGTGAGAAGTATGTTTGAAACAATGTGTTCCTTTTAACTGACATCTAATGGACGTTCAAATTGGGGGGAGGAAAAGCAGCTGTTAAAGAAAACAAGAAACTCAGTTTTTGTACAAGAAAACTTTATTAAGCAAATTCCAGTTAATTAAATACAGCTTGTTTATGAAACACATATGAATAGCATTAATGTAATCGTTATCTTTCTGAAACTTCTTTACACCTTTCTGATCCGTTCTAAGGTGTTAAAACATAGTGTCTTGAGAGTAAACTTTGACTTAAATGGGTTGGTTTGGTGTTTCGGTTTTTGGTTTTTTGTGGCTTGTTTGGTTTTTTTTTCTTACACCTTTACAGGTTTAACAAATAGATTTCATAACCTGGTAGTTTTACCAAGTAATGCATTATTCACCACTTGTTTTTGCTGGCTGTTCTTCTGTTTAAGAAACCTGTTAATCAGTTGGGAAGCAAAAGTTATATGCAATTTGAGTGATTAATTGTTGAAATGATTACAGAAATTGATTTGTAAGCAACCCATAAGCTGAGATTTTGTTGATGTAAACTTTGGCAAATGTTACACAGAGCAACTCAGAACAATTGAGAATGATCTTCCAGTGGAACTTTGACCAATTACTCTGACTGTGTGTGATACCAGGGAAACTTGTCTGACAATATAAATGTGAGAGTAGTTCTGCACTGTCTCTGACGCCGGCCTTATTTTTAAAAATCTTTTAAAACTGATAGGTTTTTTTTTTAACCAAATAAGAATATCTTTTATTTGTGTTGCTTAACCTGTAGTTTAAGAAAAATCTTGCTGTAGTATGTTTACAGAAGGGGTCTCATGTTTGCTTTAATTGTTTTCAACATACTGCTCTGTTTTGACACAGAAAATGGCAGAGGATGCTTCTGCAAAGACTTCTGCCAAGAACTGCCAAGCAAGCAATGGGAACAACAATATTTCTTCCCATAGTCCCTCAATAAGCTGTATGCAAAATATCAAAGAACAGATACCAAAGTATCAGGTAATGTTCATTACTTTTCTTACTTGTATTTATCCATTTTACTGAAGAAGTTTGTGTATAAAAGCTTTAACTTACATGCATTGAATGACTAGTTATACTTCTAGTCTATTACAGGTTAATCTGAATTTTGAGATCTACCCTATCTTTAAAGTGTTGTGGAGTAAGAACATATGGGTACATCTTAACCTTTCGGTCTATCTTGGTCTTATCTTTGAAAGAATTGGAGAAGGCATTTAATAGCATTATTATTTGTGAAGGTCATAAAAAGCACTATACCATTCCTTGTTCTTGTTTTGAAAGATGTCTGTCTACATTTCAGGTCAGTTCTGAAGAAGCTGTTGAACATGTTCTATTAAGAGTCCCTTTAGCCTGTCTTACTTTAACATGAATTTTTTGAGAACTATTTTTTAGGTACTCTTTCTCAATAAAAGTATGAACACTTCATCTAGAAAAATGTAATTTGAAGCATGTGTAGATTAAGGTAGAAAAGAGATGATAGTTAACTAGAAGGTAAGTTATTTCCTTCAGAATTAGCAAACTTCTCTCCATATTTGCTATTGATGGTCAGTCTTTAAAACAAAATAAGAAAGTGGTCTGATTATACTTAAAAACACAGCCTCCACAAGTTATTTTCCAATAAAAAGTATTTCCAAGAAGCTTTCTGTAAGTGTAAGGAAAGGAGAATTTACTCATTTGAGTAAGGAAGACTGCTTCATGCCTGGGGATCAAGACCACAGAATCGAAGTCCTGTGAATGTCTACAAGCTTTATCAGACACTCTGTTATATGGGGATGTTGCTGGACACAGCTTTTTTTTTTTTTTTGGAAATGCAGTAAATCTTTTTTTCTTTCTTCTTGTCTTTGGAGGTCCCCCTGGAACAAAGGTAACAATACCCATCTAGTGAGCAAAACAGAGTATGTCTTCCAGCTGTACTTGCTTGTGCTTGCACTCAGTGTGTTAGAACCACTCAGGATCTTAATCTGCACGGGAAAGCTGAACTTCATTGCATTCGCTATTCAAAATGTAGCACTATGGCGCAAAATTAAACTGAAATAGTATGCCAAGTTGTTATTGACTTTTCTCTTCCCATCTTCTGTTGTCTGTCTAGTATACCAGACCAGCCTCTGATGTCAACATGCTGGGAGAAATGATGTTTGGCTCGGTGGCAATGAGTTACAAAGGCTCCACCTTGAAAATTCACTATATACGGTGAGTGTCCTTTTCTGTGATGCACGCTCTTGTCAGGCACTTGGAATTGATGACTCACTGAAATGACTGTTTATCCTTTCAGCTCTCCCCCACAGCTGATGATAAGTAAAGTCTTCTCAGCCAGGGTAGGAAGCTTCAGTGGAAGCAACAATAAGTAAGAACGCTTTTTTATTATTAATTTTTTTTCCCCATTCAATGCGGTTGCCTTTCCTTCTTTCTCCTTTTGTAGTCCTTCTGTCACTGCTTTTAGATTTGGCTTAGTCCAAGTGGAAAAGTCTAGTAGAAAATCGGAAACAGTGGCTGTGGAGAAGGATTCCCTTGATAGATCCCAGCCAGGCACCCAAGTTTAAAAAATAAAATCTCTCCAAGTTTCTGCTTTTTAATTTGCCCAGGGCATGCAATGAACTTCAGAGGTTAGGTGCTTTGGACAACCAAAGCCTCTATTTCTTCCTGCTGCCAGAAGGGTGAAGAAGGGGTATATGTTGAAAAAGCTTTGTGTCCCTGTGCCCTGCTTCTGTTTCCTTCAACAATGACAGAAGATACACTGTTTCTCATCTGTTCCCTTTTTCCTTGTCCCAAAAATGAGCAAATGTGCATAAACTGAATCCCAGATGTGACATACAGAAACTTACAATAATTCAAAGAGGGAGCCTATATAGAAAATAAATGCCTATTTCCTCACAGTTTCAGAAAACCTACTGGTCCTTGAGTTTGATTGGAAGGTTAATCTTCAGCTGCCTTTTTTTCCATAAAATGAGCCTAATTCTCAAGCTAATATTAATGCCCATTGATCACATTCTTAGGAACACTGGCTTTTTCCCCTTTTTTAGCTTACAAGATAGCTTCGAATACATCAACCAAGATCCCAGCCTGGGAAAGCTGAGCTCGAATCAGAATGGTTTGGGAACCTGTCGCAGTGGAAGTAATTTAGGTAAATATTTCCAGGTTCTATGTCTTCCTGACAACATGAGGCCATCTGTTCGTTCAGTTTGGTTTTTTCCTGTGCATCACCTTCTTCCTGTTTGTGTGGGGTTTTTTTACTTTTTTTTATTTTTTTGCATTGCATTTTCTCTACGTTGCTTTTGTTTCCTAGGTGTGTTACAGCTGTGTAGCAGCAAACTGCTACAGGGTGTGTCTGAAGGAGGTCCCCTCCGGCTCATCCGCAGTGCTTCTTTCTTTGCAGGTTTGTGTGGAATGCCAGCCACAGTGTGACCCATCCATATGCACACACAAATCCAACTCCTCCTGAATCCTTGCAGGACATACATAATTACTCTCTAGAAACAGAAAGGGCTAAAATAGTGACAACAGATGTATCTGGCTTATACTTCAAAATCTTTCTTCCAAAAAAAAAAAAGCTAAATTATTTGCTTCTTTAATTCCTGTGTTTAATTTTAAAGGTCTTTTAATGCAGTGGTTTTAATATTAAATGAGCCCTTATGTTTCTTAGAGGACTTATGTTTCCTGGCTTATAGCTGGTTTCTTGCTGGTGTGCAGGTGTCTTGCTGGTGTACAGCTTTTTCTTCTCTTACCTCTTGCTAATGTTTTTAATTTGATGGCAGACGTTATTAATTAATTCTTGAGCTAAGCCTGGGAGGCTTTAAGGGTTTTTTCTTTAACAATATAATTTTTTTTAATTTTCAAAACTTTAAACTACATTAAGTCTCCTTTTACAGGCATACTGATGACTCATGCAGGTGGGTAGATCTTAGGCCTAATTAGTTCTGTTAATTGCAAAAAATGTGAACAGGAATACTAAGGCAGTTTCTTCACAGCCTTTGCAAATCTTGCATGCTCTACAATTTGAGTGACTCTGCACTACTAACACTTCACTGTAATACAACATAGGCTGAATGTTTCTTACTGTGAGGCTTTGTGGATAGTAAATCTCTACTTGGGGAGTGAATCAGAAGCTCAATGGACCTCGTATTTAACTATTTCATTATGATGTTAACCTGTGTAAAACAACAATCTTGCGCATACAAAAAAAGTTGTCAAGAGTGACAGATGGGGGGTAGCACCAGCCCTCATTTTCAAAGCATTTCTTATTCTGTATTCTTAGGCTTCTTGGAGATGTTTTTAGATTGGGGCAAATAACCACCTTCCTCTAGTAACATGATACTCAGTATAGGAATACTGTTTGCTGCCACCTCTGCTCACACCATACTGCTTATTTGGAGTAACAGTACAGGATGTAACTTTGCTGTTTTATGACCTTTAAACTTAAACGTGGGTTTTTTTCAATGCTGACAAATAGTCTAATGAGTTATGTAATATTTTCTATTGATCTGATCTGTTTGTTTTAGCACACAGCACGCCTGTTGATATGCCTAGCAGAGGACAAAATGAGGACAGAGACAGCGGCATCGCTCGGTCAGGTATCTGCCTGCTTTTGTAATTGTTACAATTCTTTGGTGCAGTGATTCGCTTGAAGCATAAGCACCTTATGACCCATAAATCCAGAACTTTTTGGATCTGCTAAGCAGTTTTCCTTCTGTGTTTGTCCGGAGCCTTAATGCAAGAATATTTGGAACGATATTCTTTGTTTACAGACATAATTTTCTGGGTTCTTAACCAATTTATAATTCAGAGAAAGAACTGGCTAGAGCCTTTACTACAGTAGGGAAGAGAAGTTTTTGCACTGAATAGAAAAAGGAGACCAGGAGATCTGTCTATTGTAATGGGAGGGCAACACCTCTTAGGTGAGAGTATACTTAATGAGAGTAAGACGACTTTTAGTATATTCTAGTAGGGAAGATCTCTGACTTTATAAGAAAAGAATGCCCTCAGGCAGAAAAATTTAAAATCATTGTCTCCTGTTGCAAGTGAGTTATGTGAAATAGATCAGCAAGCAAGAGCAGTATTTGTGGAAATGTGTTCCCAGTTAACTTATGAAGAAAAATATTTCATCAGCACTCTTTGTAATTCAGTATATGTGGGGTTTCTTGCTTTCTTGATAGCATCTCTGAGCAGTCTTCTGGTCACTCCTTTTCCATCTCCAAGCTCTTCATCGTCATCTTCTAGCAGCTACCAACGTCGCTGGCTCCGAAGTCAGACAACCAGTTTAGAGAATGGAATTATTCCAAGATGGTGAGTGCAACACCTTTCTTCCCACAACAGCTGTTTGGCAGTAATTTAAGCTAAATGGAGCTTAAACATCTTTTCTTTAAAAGGACAAATCCTGTTATTAAATGCCCATAATTCAATCTAACTCCTGTGCGTGTTACGTAGGATTGCCAATATGAAGAAAGGTGAAGTTTTGGCTGAATATGAACTGCAAGGCCTGATTTGAAATATACTTATTTTTATTGAATGTATAGGCTGTGTCTGAAGCCACATCCAGAAAAGCAAATTAAACTGTTTCTGAAGGAGCAGAGCATCCTGTTGAGATGAAAGGGACTGTGACAGCACTGCTGCCATAACTTCATTATACTATTGATGAACCCTGACTAGTGAGCAGTTACTGAAATTTTGGAGTAATAACCCATGTTGACTCTCTTGGCTGGTACAGGATGTTCCTGATGTGACTTCTGCCAAAACAGGAAGAAAAAAAAAAGCTGTGATCAAAAAGCTTGGCTTCTGTTTTGGAATTTTACTCGCTTTTGTAGTTCAGTGGCATAACAAAGCATGGAATGCAGCAGACCTTTCGTAGCTAATAAGCAAATTCTTCCCTTGTCAGTTGCAAAATAGCAAATGGTTCTTGATTATCTGCTCATATGTACCTATCCACCTGCATCCAGAGGCAGCATGGAATTAGTGGAGAGCTGCAAGAAATTCCTACTGTTTGGCTGCCCTCCCTCTTCACTGTTTTCAGTTAAGAGAAGCTTAAAAGCTGCCAGTTAAAACATGTGGTCGGTAAAAAACAAAACCAAAGCCTTTTTGAAAAGACTTTTTTCCCTAGTGTCAACACTTGAAGCTTTTTCCTGGATATTCCTACTGAATAATTTTTAAAAAGTATTGTGCAGTGGTGCTAATGTAGCAGTCATGCTTTCTAAATCATGCTTGCAGTTGAGAATAAGCTAGGAAATATTTTTGCTTTCAATAAATTGCAGTATTTTTAGTCTAGTTTCCTTAAGAAATATGGCTGAGAGCAGTGCATACAAAAAAGTTAAAACATTTAGGGTAAATGTCATTTCAGCCCAGTTTAAGAAGTAGCCAAAGTTTCACAAACAGAAATTTCCTCAAAGTGTTATGAAAGTAACAAATTGTTTAGAGGAAAGTAGCCTTTTTGGGCTGCTCACTCACTGGAGGGAGTACGTTGTGTTTCTTCCACATTGGAGAATCTATGCTGGGGAAAGATATTGGAAACAGGACATTATTATTTCCACGATCTAGAGCTACTCTTGAATTGGGGTTCTTTCTAAGCCAAAAAGCTTCTTCAGATACTTGTTATCTGATTACTTGCTAGAGAAGCAGTAGGCTTCCGGTTGAATACTTCAGTGACAGCAGGGTTTGCACTTCAGTTTGTACTGCCAAGATTCTACAGTCTCTGGCTGATGTTTTAGGCCAGTAGCTCAAAGAAAATGAGATGTCTCACTGGAACTCCATTGGCAGGCAAGCTAGATTAGCAGCTTTGTTGAAAAGGCTTCTCTCTCAGACCTAAATTTTCCATTTCTGTTCCTGGGAAGCAGTACAAAAGCTTGTGATGTTTCTTAGATGCTGACTGACCATCCTTTTGCAGCTTCCTTGGGAATTTCTGTCTCTGCATGCAAGTTCCTGAAGTTCAAATGAGGTTATGTTTTTGTCTTGAACTCTGGTTTCCCACAAGCTGGTCTTTTTGCTGGGGTTTTATTGTGTGTGTGTTTTCCTGTATTCCTGGACTCATACCTCTGTGATGAGAAACTTTTGTATATTTAACTTTGTCAAACCAATTAAATTGTAAACCACTTATTTTTAGAATGAACTTAGAATGAATGCTTAGCATTCAGGCTTTCCTCTTGTTAATTGCCTCATAGTGGTCTATAAATGCCACCGGCTCCACTTCAAGATAATTCTGCTATGAAAAGCCCTCAAGCTTTTAATTACTACTCGCTGATATTGCAGTCTTAACTTTACAAAGAAACTCCAAAACCAAGCTATTTCCATATGAGCTGCTGCTCTGAATGTCTCCATTTGCATTCTAATGGCTTTCTTGTCCGTTCTTACCCTTCTCCCCCTATAATTTCTCAGTGGATTAAAAGCCATTATTCAGTTACAGTTCCTTTCAAAAGATGTTTTGACCACTCTTTTTTGCTTACTGATATATATACACTTTTTAAAGATGTTTCTCAGTGAAATTGATCAAGAAACTTTAAGCAAGAAAAAATAATAGTTCTGTAAATCCAGCAACATCAATACCTAGCGCTGCAATACAAGTATTTATGGAGGAACAGGATGAGGGGATTGCCACACTTTTGTGTAATCACAGAAAAACTTATGCTGGGCTGAGACTTGTGGGTATCATCCACATCAGTTGCCTGTGCAGAGGAGTACCTTGGAATTTAGGTCAGGTTGCTGTGGAACTTGTCTGAGTCTTGAAAGTCTCCAAGGATGGGGATTCCACATCCTCTCTGGACAGTACCATTCAGTGTAGTGACTGTTTTCCTATCATTTGGCATCATCTGCAAACTCATTGAAGGTGTGTTTTGATCCACAGGGCAGGCTGATAACAAAGATATTGAGCAGTATTGATCCCAGTATCAACTTGTGTAGTATTGAAAAGTGGCATAACTGTTGAAAGAAATGTGGCAGAACTATCAAGTGAATAAACAGAACTTGGGGAAATAATAATGTTTGTGAAATAGCCACTGTGTATCTTTTTTTAGCAGAAACCAAAGCATTTTAAACTGAAGTACATCTAATTTTGAGCTAAGCACACATTTGTAGGTGTTAAGTTTGTGTTTTCACAGTAATAACTAAGTGGTGACATTTTTGTGTTCTGTTAAAATAGGAAGTTTTATTTTGCATGTTTAAATGCCTTAAAACATCATCTTAAGATGCTGCATCAGTATAAGTAGCATGTTTCCCAGCTTCCCTCATGAGCAGCAGTACAGATTCAAGAGCATCATGGATGTACCGCTGAGCACCTAGGCAGGAGCTTGAGCGCTGGATGCAGCTGACAGCTCTGAAATTACCTTTAACCTTTTTTGCTAGTGACTTTGTGTGTTGTGCCTCCATTCCCTTTTCTTAATCTCCCTCAAAGATAAATCCAGAAGGAGGGATTTTGTAGTAGCTCTGTTTCAGAGGAAAGTGTTCACACCACTTTAGGAGCTGACTTCATTGGGGGTTTCCTTCCTCCTATCTGAGCAAACATAGGTCTTGCCCAATATTTTGATGGATATCCCCTGTTCAGAGACAGGTAACAGCAAAGTCTTGTGTAGTCAGTCAAAGGAGACCTAAGAACAAATTACCTTCTACTATAGAGTAAGATATGGATAGAAGACTAATTACCTCTCAGTATGTAACTGTCCTAACAAACCTGTCTTACAGGTCCACTGAAGAAATGTTTAGTATGGCTGATGAAAGCTGCAGCTCCAATCCTGCAATTGTACGGAGGAAGAAAATTGCAATCAGCATAATCTTTTCTCTGCCTGAAAAAGAAGAAGCACAGAGAAACTTCCAGGATTTCTTTTTCTCTCACTTCCCTCTTTTTGAATCTCACATGAACAAGCTGAAATATGCAATAGAAAAGGTACAGAATACTAGTTTGGCTTAATGTGGAAAAATAAGTGTCAAACAGAATGAAGTATTCTAGAATCTGATAGAAGAAGAGTGGGAGAAGGTGCGTGATTTTGAGCTTCCCTCCCTCCTTACACATCTAGTCTTGAGCCTGAGCCCAATGTAGGAATTCAGCATTTGCTGAAAAAGAGGTGCGGTTTCTTTTCTAGTCAGAATGAGAATGGAGAGTTTTATGCTATGGGTGGTTTTTCTTTTTCTTTCTCACCATATTTCACTATGAGGTTTTCTTGACTCCCTGGAGACTGTGGAAATGATGGTATTCTATCCTTTCATGCAGTCACTAAAAGAGATGCACAAAATGTTTGTTCCTGTCTTCCACTTAGTCTCTCAAAAAATGTTCTCTTCTCTCCCCTTGTCCAGTCTTAGGGATTGGCCTCTTATGAGGTGGAGGGAGGTTGGCAGCTATTGCTGTCCTGAGTGGCTGTGTAACACTGGGGCTAGATCTCAATTATTTTGACATGTTAATGAAGCTTAAAAAGATGAAGAATGCGAATCCTTTAAGAAGCTGTTTTGTGTCTTTAACTCTTAATCAAGGCCATGATCTCATGTAGAAAAATAGCAGAATCCAGCCAAAGAGTGCAGGTTTATATCAGCCGTGTCATGGATGCCCTGGGAGAATTCAGGTGAGTTGATGGAATTCTGAATTACAAGGAGAGCTCTTCTCATGCCCCTCTAAAGATATTTGTTACTTCCAGTTATAAGCAACTGAATGCAGGGACTTGTAGTTTGTCAGTCTTGAAGTCAGTGTGAATGATTTTTCTGTGTTGGTTATTGGGTAAATGTTTTTAGAAAACTTCAGCAAAACCAGCTCAGCCATTTTCAGAATGAGAGTAAAAGTAGTTCTGTTGCACTCACCTGTACCTGGGGCTGTCAGTTAAAGTCTTTAAGATCTCATCAAGAGTTGGCTTCTGCTGATGCCTGTGCAGACGAGTGGATTGATTGTTGTATTCAGGGAGATGAGTTGTCTGCTCCGAGCCATAGATGCTGAACGGTGTCACTGACAAGAAAGTTGCTGTGAAAGGCTCTCTTTTTGGTACCTGGGTGTGGTAGGAATGGCCAGAGGTCATGAAAGGCAGCCCCGGAGAGAGAGACAAGGCTTTAGTGGGATGGAGTTTCCGTAAGGTCTGGAACGTGTAATTGAATCACTGCAATGAATAGAATGGGTTCTATCCCCCCTCAGAATGATTTGTGAATCATTTCGCTGAATACAAATATACGGGGGAATGCAAGAAAGGGAAGATAAATATGTAATTCATATGAAGACACTAAGTTACTGGTACACTGAATTAAACAGACTAGTGTTCTGGGACTAGTAATTCATGTGTTTGGAAAACTCTTCCAGTTTGTTTAGTCTCCTAGATCTTACAAGACAAGAAATAATCAGTGGACAGTAGAAAAGGAAAGGGGCTACTTGTATTTGCAAGACTGCATGCTAACACTTACTTTTGGGGAATTTTCTCTGAGCAGAGTTACCATCTGGAACCTATATTCTGTTCCAAGGATTGCAGAGCCTGTGTGGCTTAACATGATGTCCAGCACCCTGGAAAAGAATCAGCTATGCCAGCGTTTTCTTAAAGAATTTACATTTCTGATAGAACAGATCAACAAAAATCAGTAAGCTTTTCCCACCCCCTTTTTCTTAAAAGCTTGTTTGCTTCCCAGTGCACATGGATATGTTAAGGCATTTAATGCAATATTCTTTTGCTGGTGTTACTTTGGTCATATTCTTTTTCCTAGGTTCTTTGCTGCTTTGTTGACTGCGGTGCTGACCTATCATCTGGCTTGGGTCCCAACAGTAATGCCGGTTGACCATCCTCCCATAAAGGCCTTCTCTGAGAAGCGTACATCGCAGTCTGTGAATATGCTGGCAAAATCCCATCCATACAACCCGCTCTGGGCACAGCTTGGTTAGTAGAAGATGGAAAGCTTCAGACTTCTCTGTAACTAGCACCTTCCTGCATGCACTGCTCTTGTCTAAGAGCTACTTGTGATCCAGATCACATCTGCTGATTTGACATGCTGTAAGCTGGGCAGAGCTACCAACAGATGTCTTGCGCCTAGTGAAATAGACTATTTGGAGGCCTGTTTGCATAGCCTGAGTGCTCTGCTTTTCTCCTTGGTCTTTTGTTGTCATCCTCTGTTACACTGCTTGGTTAAGTAACTTCTTATAGAAATATTAAGACGGTGCAAGTGCTGTGAAAGATCTGAGCAGTCTGGGAAGAACAAGAGGGAACAGAGTGGATTGAGGAGAGTTCTCTGGGCCTTGGAGGCCCTTTGTAGTTGAAACTGCCCTGGCTACCTCCTTTTATCCCTTTCTCGCAGAGCTAGGATGGGCACCAAAACAACAGAGTAGAAGTCTGGCAGCTGGCAGTACCTCTGTTCATTCACAGTTACATGAGTGGGCTTGGGTCGAGATTTTCTTTCCATGCCCAGCTCCTCAGGCTGTTCTCTGGCAAATATTTTCTAACTTATAAATTATCTTGATACAGGGGATTAAATAACTGCTGTCAAATGAGTAGGTGAGAGAGCTGAGGGAATAATGCTGCTAGTGGTAAATCCTTGAAAATTCCTCTTCTTGGTAGCAGCTGTGAGTCTGACATCAGATTGGCCTGAACTTTAACTAATATACTATATTGCCATGTAAAATAACACACATGCACACTAAAGCAATAATGTGACTTACACTGGTGCTACTGGCTGTGTTTCTTGCTAATTGTCTCAGCTATGTTTGTTATTATCAGCAACTTTTATGAAACTAGGAATTGCTACATTGGGCATGTAGCTGTAGTAGAAGTGTTTCCTGTTTTAGGATGTCTTCTAAAATGTTATACAGAGGAGTAATGGATTAGACTTGGAGGGGAAAATAGAAGCTTGCTCAGGGTGTTGACGATGGAGCCAGGCCTGGGGTTATAAAAAAACCAGCTGGACTGGAGACAGAAGATAAGCAGTAGCTCTTGTGGTCAGTCTCAGGAGCAACCACTGGTGACTAGTCAAGAATCTGTTTCTCTTCTTGCCTTCTCAGGCTCTGTGTTGCTACCAGCATTGGCTTAGCCAAGTTCTCATTGCCTGAACTCAAAATGCTTTCTGGTTTTGTTTTTTTCTTAAAAAGCCCAAAAGCCATTATCAGGTGGTTGTAGTAACTGATAATGAAAGTAAAATGTTGCCCTCTGCTGGTCTCCTTCTTTAGAAAGAGGAGGGAAAAATAAAAAAACCTAGAGCTTAATGCTTTTAAATGGAAATTACTTTTTATGAAGGAAAGGATTCTGATGTACCTGTCTTTCTACCTTCAAACCTATGTTTTCATTACATTACATATGAATTAAAATTACATAGTGATACAAATATAAGTACAACTTCCAGGAAGACCTAATACTGTCTCTTAAACATCAGTTTCAATCTAACAGTCTTAACAATAGACATCAGTATGTTTTGAAGACCACAACTTTGACTTTTTCTACTGTTTTTTTAGTAATGGTTTTATATAAAAGTCAGTTGTGCAAATGAACATGAGGCCTGAATCTGATTTCCATAGCAACTGTGCTCAACTTGAAGGTAAAAAGATATCTTCCTATTTCCTTTCCAAATTGCTAGTCCTTGTGGCCCACCAGGCATCAAGGTTAGTGAATGAGGCTGAGTAGTCTGAAGCCCGCTTTCCATTACTGAGGAATGAATTTGCTGGCATGTTAGGCTATGGGGCTAGTTGCAAGGGTGTTCTTAACTGGGGGAAGACAACACACTGATGCCACCACACAGAAGCCTCTCCAGTGCATCGCTGGCATCATGGGAAATGGCAGATCTTGATGGGGGAGACAGTGAGAGCAATGGAATTACTGTCTCATTGATCCTTATTTTGCAGTAATGGAGTGAGGAGCTTTATTCCTTTTATGTTCTGTATGGTAAAGAGGAGGCTGGGCATAAATGTGATGTTTGGGTTTTTTTGTGGTGTTTGGGTGTTTTTGTTTTGGTTGTTGGGTTTTTCTTCTGTTTTCGTCGCCTCATGTTGAAACCAGAGGCCCCTTGCCCTTGGTAGAAACCTTCCTGAAGCTCTGATTACAACTTTCATTTAGCATTGCTTCCTGGGATCTAGTACAAAGTCCTGGTGGTGAACTCTGTCCAGAACACTTGAGCAGCCCTGAGCAAGGATTTAGCACCTAAAACAATCTGGTAGATTAGCAGGTAGCTGATAAAGCCTCAAGCCAGAGAAGCCTACTTTCAGAGTGAACACTTACAGTGGCTAAAGAAAATTTTGGTGATGGTCTCCCATCTGCTGGTGATATCAGCCACAGTTTGGTTAGGCAAAGACAATTTAGTGGCTGTTCCCTAATGGGTGTCAGGTGAAGATAACTGTTAACTTAACCTGGTAATAGGCATTTCCTGAGTTAACCCATCTTTGTCTGATAGAGTATATGAATGTTCCCTTATTGGCTATCTATGTTTACTTCTTCTCCCAGAACTTTGGAGCAGAAACCCTTCAGCTGATGGAGGATTATAGGCAACTGGAAGATAGGTGCCACTCTCCCAAATAAGTGTTGAAAGTGGGATATGTGTGACCTTAGTTCTGTTTAAAAAAAGCAGTTCTTCAGGATAATTGAGCTAGCAAATCAGTTCTTGGGGGGACACTCAAATTCTGTTGTAGTACTTACCTTTCATATTACAGTTGTATTTCGGGTAGTAACCATATCTTCTAGTTGTCTGCCACCCCCTGCCAAAGGTAAATGCTCATGTTAGTGAGGTTCACTCCAGGTACATAAAGTGCATGTGCCTTGCCCAATAAGGTAGCTGCATGCTGCTCTTTTCGGAACCTTATTTATTAAGCCAATACTGAATCCTTTGCTTTTTTGATATTTTAATCGTGAAAAATAAAGTTCAGATTTTATCTGTATGAAAATTCCTGTGTTTAACAGAAAAAAAGTGACTGCAATAAAACAGAGTAACTTTGTGAGAAAAGTTAGTAGAAAAATAAAAAATAGTATAGCTGGCTTCAGAGTTTGGCTGGATCTATATTCTTCTTCACCCCCTGTTGTGTCAGTTTCCAAGTGATAATACCTTGTAAGCATCATGTAAATAAAAACCTTAGTGGCTTTAAACAGAAAGAAACTGAGTAACAGCAGCTAATCCCTTACAAAAGCGCTAAAACTCTTCTGGACACAAGCCAGGTAGGAGAAGTGCTAGAGGACTTCTTTTGTTATCTTTTGTTTTGAACTTTTATGAACTTACTGTTGAAGAAATTAACTGTTCCATAGTAAATGCTGTTTCAAAATGTGTTGAATTTAAATGGTATAGCTTATATCAAACCAAACATAAGCATGTAAAATTTTTGTTTTCCTGTATAGGTGATCTCTATGGTGCCATAGGCTCTCCAGTTAGACTGACTCGAACTGTTATTGTTGGAAAACGCAAGGAGTTGGTGCAGCGCTTGCTCTATGTTCTAACTTACTTCATTCGGTGCTCTGAGCTGCAGGAAAATCAGCTGACATGGAGTGAGAAGGCTGGGGAAGGAGAGCAAGTGCTAAATGGAAGCAAGATCACAACCGCACTAGAAAAGGGAGAGGTAGAGGAGTCTGACTATGTGGTTGTCACTGTTAAAAATGAACCTGCTCTTGTGCCTCCAATCCTACCTCCAAAGAATGATGGAAATAAGAACAATAGTATTGCAGAGTGGGTACATGACCCAGAAAACACTCCTGTTGTCCCAGCTTCCTCAAAAGAAAAGAGAGAAGCAACAGGAAAGGCCAGTCAGAACTCTGAAGCATCTGTTGACGGTCTAACTAGCAGTTTCCATAAAGGAGCAGCTGATAGTAGGAAAAGAACTGTCGCTGATACAGGAATCGTATCCTACCACTTTGAAGAGCCATCTAAATTGGAGGATTTAATGGATATAAAGAAGGACAAGAACCAGAATGAGAGAAAAGTGGAAAAGCAATTGTCTAGTAGGTCATCTGCCTTACCTTGTCCTGAAAGGTCTGGCCACAGGAGTTCACACTTAGAAAAGGTCACCTTTCAGATTGGAAGTTCTGCGTCACCAGAGTCAGACTTAGAAACCCATAGAAGAGAAATGGAAGAAAATCTGAAGGCATTCAGAAAAAATCCAGAGGTGATACACTGTGCCTCAAGTTCTGCAAATCTGACTGTGGATGCCTCCCAGAATCAAAAAGAAAGTTGTGAAGCTGCCTTTATTCCCTTCAGTAAATATAACGTTTGTTATACACAACTCCCACCTTGTGAGGGGAAGGAGAGTATACTGAACCAACATATGGAAAGTAAAGGAACTGAAATGAATTTAGTGAACACAATATCTAGTGAACCACTTTTGCCCACAGATAACATAGAAACTGTAAAATTGCCAAGCCTGAAAGAAACTAGAACTTTATGCTCTGGCAACCTGGAGAACTATTCCCCTGGCTGTGTAGAAGTAGGTTCTGCTGTCAAACAGGATTCCCCTAAAGTAGGTGCTAAAGATGTCCCCTATGGGGATGCTGGAAGGAAAATCCCCTTCAGAGTTGAAGGGGAGATTCCAAGGAACGAGAGTTCAGACAGTGCTCTCGGTGCCAGTGATGAAGAAGGTGATTGTTGTATCCCTGATGAAGTAGATCATGATAATGTCAGCAAAAGACTTGAAGAGTTTGCAGAAGTGGAACTTCCTTTACCAAGGTAAAGAAGTTTAATTTAGAACTCAATGGAGTCAAAAGCTGTTGCTATTTTAGAGATGTTCAGGATTTCAAGTCTGAAATCCTCTGGGATCTTGACTAAGTTCCTTGCAACAAATCCATAACAGACAGATTTGGCAAAAAGACCACTAAGACTAAGCAGGTTTAGGTACTGAAGTTTTCTGACAAAGGTGTTCTTCAAAGCCTAGTAAGTGATCAAACTTTTTTTTTATATAAACTGCCTGAAACATTTGATGTAGACAGAACATCTGAGGACAAGCAAAATGTCAGCTTCCTTCAACGGATAACTGTTTAGATTTCACATACTTGACAAATCAAAGACAGGTTTGAAATAAATAAGGGCATCCTATTTGAAAACTTTTGAGCTTTACAGGTGCACATGGAGCTTGCAGATGCTTAAGGTAGGTTGTTAGATTTTGCTTCTCAGGCTGGGTTTGAGAACTCAGATTTAGCAAACCTGTTAGCTGCAGAACAGGGAGCTCATACATACCACAAGCTCCAACACATTTAGATCTCCCTGTTCATAAATTTGAAGGGATCAATACATTGTTAAAATTCAGCTTTTAAAATCCTTGTTTCAAAGAGCAGCAGTAATTGGTTTACTGTATTTTGACTACAATTGTTGATTTAAGATTTGCAGTAGAAGCAGGGGTGATAAACCAAACAGCATTCATTTAAAATCTGAATGCAATGTGTCAAATAAGAATCTTACCTCCTTTGTATTTCTGTATTTCAGGTCAAATACAATCAGCAGTCAATGCGTGAAAAACTTTGGAAGATCACTTCTAGGTGGTTACTGTCATACATATATACCTGATCTGGTGCTACATGGAATAAATAATGATGAAAAACTCAAGCAATGTCTACTAGCAGACCTACTTCATGCAATGCATGTGAGTTAAAGTACTGTTCTGAGTCCTGGTAGGAGTTGTGATATTACTGAGATCTACAGAAGCAGGTCCTTTGATTAGGTCTTGTTTCTTTCTACTTCCTGTTCTTAACAGCCACACCTGATGTGTCTTCCTTCTTGAAAGGCGTAAGCCCTTGATTCATTGTGTGCAAAGCCTGTTCACACAAGAATCACGTGTGCTTTCCTTTATATTCTCTTAAGTCTTCTCTTCAAAGATGAACATAAGGAAGATTGTTTGCAACTTCAAGTTAAAAAGTTCTCTTCAAGTTGCTTCTCAGAAGCAGTTTGAGGGTTTTTTTCCTTGTTTGCAACTTCAGGTTACAAACAAGGAAAAAAAACTGTCAAACTGCTTCTTTTCAGTCAAAAAGCATATCATTTTTATGAAATATAGATAATCCTGTCTGCAAGTTGAAACATCTTATTTTGCCACTTCTTGGCACGTGTTGCAAGGGAAGTGAAATCTTGTGGAGGTCTATATCATATTAGACTATAGCAGAAATGAGTGACTACAGAAAGTAATTGTCTGTAGGTAAGGACTTTGCTGTGCTCTTACTCTACTCTGGGTACTCCTAAATTATATAATTAATTTATAACTAACCTTTCACTAAAGGTGTGTGTGACCTTAGTATGCAATGTTTATGTAGTAATTGTCAACAGCTTCTCTCTATAGCAATTAGGAATCATCCTGCTGGAATGAGTTCATGTGCTATCCAAAACAGTGATGTGTGTGTATAACTATTTTAAACAGCATCTGATTGGTCTAATATAATACAGGCTCTTCATACATACCCTGCCTTGATTGTGTATAGTGAAATCCCTCACATATCTCAAATGTTAAATATACTTTCACCATCGCTGGATCAGTATAATTATTACTTTTCTTCCAAAACAAAAGGAGTATCTTTTCAGGTGGAATACTTGAAGAAAACAATATTGGAGTAGTGATTTTGAAGCACTAATTAAAATTAAATGCCTTGATCAAATTGGCACTTAAGTCTTAACTGACCTGATGTTGCTGAGTGTAAACTCTTGTCACTGAAATGGTATTCCTTGTCATTTTTGAGATGCCTTCAGTTTCCTATTGGACAAAAAAATTTCATCGCGTCACTTTCTTATTCCCTGCCTCAGTGTGAATAAAAGTGGAACCTCAAACTAAGTTGTGGAAATGTTTATGAAAGTGTCACTTAATATTTGTATTTTGTATCTGTTGCAGCATCCAGTGCTAGATGAGCCCATAGCAGAAGCTGTCTGCATTATTGCAGACACGGATAAATGGAACGTACAAGTAGCTACAAGCCAGAGAAAGATGATGGACAATATGAAGTTAGGCAAGGATGTTTTGGTTTCGAGTCAAGTATCCAGTTTACTGCAGTCTATTTTACAGCTTTACAAACTCAACGTCCCAGCTGACTTCGTAAGTATTTCTTTACTGAAGACTGAAGCTAAGAAAGTTGCTTAGCTTAGATAGCAAATGCAGAGTTTTGTACACTGTCTTGCTGCACTGGCGAACTAATGCCTGAAGTAACACAGAGCTGATACAGCGTATTGAAAAAGAACATGTGCTGCAGTCTAGTAACAGATACTGCTTTATCTGTAATTTACATCTAATAGGTCAGATTAAAGTTAACCACACCAAAATACATATGCCAAAACTAAAGTTGTTTAGGCGTGGTCCTCATGTGCTTATGATTGGGGCTCTGTAAACTTTCTTTTGTTTTTTTGTTTATGTAATTTCCATACTTCTCTATGTTGTTGAAGCTTCTATCTACCCAAGCCTGTTTCTAGCATACAACTTTCTATTCTTGGCCTTTCTATCCAACCCCATGCAGTGGATGCCTCTTCTCTCTCCTCCCCAAATAATTGTGCCTGTGTGGGTTTACTTGACCCTTCTGTTCTAGGCATATTTCAGCCAACCCTGTCAGCAGGCGCTGTCTGATAGGCTTGCCAATATCTCATGGGATTGCTGGGAGGAGGCTGAAACCTGAAAACACCTGGGGGCGGGTGGGTTGCAGCAGGGGATTTTACTTTGTCCTATTGCGTACCCTCTCTCCCACAGCATCCTTTCCTGGCCTCGTCAGTAGTGGCAAATCAGTAATGCTGGTTTTGCCAGTTGCCACAAAATTACCTACAAGTCTGACAGTGGTAATTATAATACAGTTTTTAATGCACAAGCGTATATGAGGAAAGATGGGGGGTATTTTTCAGTAGTCACACCTTTTTCAATAAATAGAATTGATTTGTCCTTCAGCAGATAGCCTTGAGAAACTTTGTAGGAAGCCTGTGTAATGACTGCACTGGCAGATGGAAGAGGAGGATGGAGCCAAACACGAACAGCTGTAAATAGTATTAGTTGGCACTGTTTTGGATAAAATTAGTGGTATTGATTACACTAAGTTCTTGAAGTCAAGTGCTAGGCAAAATATGTGGGTACATTGTCAATGTTGTCTCTGGATTCTTCTGGGCATTGAAAAACATGCAACTTTGGTTGAAATTGTATCCTAATACTTGCACAGCAACATTTTCACTTCTGGCATTTCTAAACTGAATAGCTGATTCTGCAACTGAAGCGTTCTTTCCAGTGTGGCTTGGGGTTTGGGTATGCAATTTCTGGATGCTTTGTGTGGTGGTGGTGGGGGGGTTTAGAGATGGAATGTTTCGGTGGAGGTTATTTACTTTTTCTTACAAAAAGGAACAACGAAGTGACAGTGCTAGTAGTTTAAGTTTTATGTAATCCATGTTAGAGACACTTTGATCCTTCTGTCAGTGGGTTTTACAGCTCTTTCCTAAAATAGAAACATGGGTGCATGGAAGTCAAGTGTTTGACTAAACTCTAGGGGGAGAAGTGTGACTTTTTAATTGTACTGATTCTGTTGGTTTAAATTTTGACAAAAACATATGCACTAATACCGATCAGAAATGAGCATAATGCAGTATGTTTGAAGTTTCCTTTATGAGTGTACATTGCTTTACATGCAGTTACTGTTCAGATGAATAAGCTTTTTGGGTTTTTGTGTTACAACAAAAACCAAAACCTAGCTTGAGACCAGACCGGATGAAAGGCAAGTGGTGATATCTTTGTGGCACTTCAGACTAGTAACAGTACTGCAGAGAGCTTTGCAGTGTGCCAGGGTGAGAGGGAAGTGATGTTTGCAACTGCTGCATGTCAGTAATATGTCAAAAGTTTTACCTGCACCTTTAAACTAATTTTAAGCTACTCTTCTCATTTTAGAAGTGGCTTGACATTTTTTTTTTTCTATTTAATCAATGAGAAAAGCTGCAGAGGAAGCTAATGTGGAAAAAAACCCAAACAAACCCTTCTGTACCTTGCTTAATGTGGACATTTGAACAAAATGGATTCATATACTAAGCTTACGAGGAGAAATGTCTTTTCTTTGGCATTCAGGAGGAGCAGATAATCTTATACGAAGAACCTCTCTTTTAGAATAACATGGGATTCTTCCTTAGTTACTCCCTCACAACCTAAAAAAAATCCATAATACTTTAGTATGAGTACTAGAATTTAAATATGTTGAACTGCTGCTTTGTGAATCAGCTGCATGTTCCCCTGAACCACTGAGAACATGTTCATGGGTGTTTTGCATTAGTGTTACCTGTAATGGAAAAGATGTTTCTCTCTTGGCTAGAATCAGAAGTGCTATGATTATAATTACTTGAGTGAAAACTTTGATGAAGCAAATATATCAAACTGCTCTCAAAAAGCTTTTGCCTTTCCTCCACTGGTGGCAGTTATCTTACTCTACTACTATGTAGCACATTATTATTTTTTTTTAAATGCCTCTTTATCTTCCATGATTAAGACCTGATGTAACCTCAGAGAATCATTAAAAATCTTGCTCCAGACCATCAGAAAAATACATGGTAGGCTACCTACAAGCATGAGTCTCTTTTTTGCTCATTATTTTTTAATTAGCAAAACTGGTTTCACAGGATCTCATTCCTAATACTTATGGTCTTCATTCAACTTGAAAAGTACATTGGACAATGGCCTGAAGCTATTTGCTGCTACTGTTTCTAATTGCTGCCTACGCCTGACAGATGATTACACATGTGATAATGTGAGGTTCTGCATGTGCTTCCTGCTTTCATCTCCTGGAGTTTGGAGAGCTGAACTAATTTAACTTTTTTGAAGTGGTCATCCCAGTGGAAAGAAGGAATATATCAAATTGAGTGTGCCTTCTGTCCTAGAACAATATACCTGATAAGACATCCTACCTACTCACCTTATGAAGACATCCTACCTGCTGACCTTCTCTTACCAAAAAAGCCTCTCTCCCTCTTTGAAGCTAAGGTTCATCTGCTCTCCTGCAGTTGGTGTGTGAGAAATTACCATGCATCACATGACTGTGTTTAAAATAATACGCACTCCTAGCATGCTACTGCTGAAGGAAAAGGGGAGTGGTTAAATTGGTATTTCAACTTGAGCTATTACCTCTTGGGAAACAGCATCAAATGCTTAGGCAATTTTAAATTAGAAGTACCTAGAGACTAATAAAAACAAATGCCTAAAAAGGATTTGTAACCCACCTTCTCCAGTAAAGTAGTGAGCAAAAGAGCTATAATTTTATGACAAATAAGATAATCGTGTCTTCCAATTCTTGAGTCTTAGTTTCTTGAATAGCAGATCCCTAGAGCTAAAGTGTGCTAGTTTTAGGAACTGTGGTCTAGACTGAGTCTTTCAGAAAACATAGTACTGACTTATAACAAAGGCATCTTGATCAAGTATTCTGGTTTGATTCTTAGTAAGATGTCCTGAGTGTCTTTGAACCTGGTTAAAACTATTTAAGTCAGCAGAAATACTGTGGCTAACTTGAGTGGGAAATGGATGTGCAGTCTGTGCAACAAACTTGCTGCCCAAGAAAGCTGGAATGCCCCAATTCTTTGAGGGGGTTCCCATTTGAGGGGGGGCAGTGTAACTTTTTTAATGTTGCTAGCGCAGCTGTAATGAAACCAATTGCCTATTCTGGATTTTGGAGTAGAGATGTAGCTTGAAAGATGTGCTAGCTAAGATAGAAGCTAAAATGATATGCTTACATTTCTGTAGAATTTGTATGTGATTGCTAAAGCCATTCTGAGGTTTTTGGTCTGTGTTTACAGTGCATAATGCATCTTGAGGATAGACTACAAGAGATGTATCTCAAAAGCAAAATGCTTTCAGAATATCTGCGAGGACACACAAGAGTGCATGTAAAAGAACTAGGAATTGTATTGGGGTGAGTATTGCAGATATCGGTCTTAATGGCAAAACCTGGGGCAGTTATTTTCCTTTTTAGTTTCTAAATGTTGACATCCCATTCTCACGGGGACTTGCTTCTTACTTCATATTTAGCACTGTCCTCTTTCATGTGCCTTAAAGTGTACAAATAGGTTCTACTGAGCCACCTGGAAATCAGGAGGAGAGACAGTTCAGCAGCAAGAACAAATCACTTGTCATTCTTAAATCTTCAGAATGAAGGAAGTTTGGATTTTGGTCATTACGAGGTTTTCCATGCATTCATACACAC
>NW_009259317.1:545279-547631 GCF_000687185.1 Egretta garzetta | reverse complement strand
CAACAAATTTTTGAGACTTTTTGGAAGGTTAGGTGGTGCAGTTGTATCTTGAGGGAAGAGGGGTTCTCAAAAAGCAGATGCAGGAAGAGAGACAGGTGTCTGTTTGGCAGCTGTCTTCTAATAGTAGTACTTGATTGGCATACAGTCTTTGGTGGGGATGCATCTGCTGACAGCAGAAGAGGGAAGAGGTGAATACATCTTCCCAAAAATGGTTTTTAGCACTGTAGGTAAAACTTATCTTTACCCAGACTGTTCAAAATTTAATGCTGAAAAATGTAGCTGTAAATAGTGAAACCCTGAAAAAAGCACTTTTCTCAGTATGTGTATAAATGTATATGTATACATATGTCCTGGCCTCTGAGCAGCTTTAGACTGGAAACGGTTGAGAAGTGAGCAGACATTCGTGGTACGGCTGTTGCATAATAATAATTCCAGCTTTTGGTCTTTTTTGATAAGAAAGTGCTACTGTATGGTCAACTGAGTTATAATCAAAACATGAAATGCAGAGTCTTACATAAGCTAATGTTTAGTACTTTCTTAAACTGAACTTACTGGTGCCTACTGACTGGTAAGGCCAAGGCTGATAGTTTAGCAAATAAACAGAAGGTTTTATTTAAACCAAAAAAGATAACATACCACAAAATGTAATACTGTTATCTTTTGACTTAAATGGTAGCATACTTCTTGGTTCTAAACGTTATTACTTACCTTTACCGGTATGGTATGAGTAATGGCAATAAATAATAAACAATGAACTTGGTTATAGCAAGATACTTCCAGTTTCTTCAAAGCAGATGAAAAATACCCTCTTGTGTTTCTCTTCTTTTGTGAAAGTGACTCTATTTTAAAGTCTGTCTGTCTTTTTTTTTTTTTTTAATTTCTAGGATTGAATCCAATGACCTGCCTTTGTTGGCTGCTATAGCAAGTACTCATTCCCCATACGTTGCTCAAATACTCTTATAAACTCAAATCTCAGGATAGTCATTCCCTTAAAGTAAAATAAAGAAAAGGGGAATGTTGAATGAAGAACAGAGGTGCCAAACTCTGGTAAAGGGGAACACTGAGGAAAGCAGGTGATGACTGTACGTTCTACCACCTTCTGATTCTGATTTCAACCGGACGTTTTATCAGAGGACTTCAGTTTACATAATGTAAAAGGCATTCAGGTTTTTCTTACAATCACACTTCTGACTTAAATCAAGAAAGTGACTGCATCCTTGCATTTTGTTTTTATTTGAAGGACAGAAGTTAACACTATAAGGCAGACCAGGAGCTGCCGTCCAAAACGCTGCTCAAAATACCATGAAGTAACAGTTAAAAGAACAAGTGGGTTAGAATGGATTTCGTAATACTATGCTTGTGAGTGTGGTGTGGTGTATGTTTCTTTGCTGGGGAGGAGGAGGAGCTGTAATCTATGTATATAGCATTCCTATGCCCAAGTGTATTAGATGGGACATGATTTTCTTGCAGAGCATAAGCATGACTTTATATAGTAGAACTGACCAGCTCAGAAGAAGGAACCTGGATTCAGCAGCCAAATGTTATGTGGGAATGGAGGTGTGCATGAGGTGATGTGACTTTCCCCTTAAAGGACAAGAGGTTAAGAAAGCTGTGGCTGCTTCTGTTTGAATGAGGAGGCATTCACATCAGCCCATGGCTAGAAATGGAATGGAATGGACTTTTGAGATAGGGATTTTGCAGGAAAGCCTTATGGAATTTCTGCTACAAGTTTACATTTGTTGCTGATGCAACTTCAATAACTCTTTTGAGTTTCTGTATGACTGTAGTCCTGGGAACTAAACCTGTGTCTTGGTGTCATCAAGTATTACTGTTTCCGAGGAGTATGAATTTGACAAACTTCTGTATGATACCAGTGCTACCAAGCAATGGGCACAAACTGAAGACAATCTTGTCGGGGAAATAAAAGACGACAACCCCCCACCAAACCTTCAGTCAAAAGTATTACTTTTTTCCAGCTACTAGTTGTCACTCTAAGTAGGAATAAAAGAGGAGCATTGTTTGAAATAAAATGTAGGGGGCAAACCCCAGTATTTGATATTACTATGAATGTTTGCAATTACCCTTTTTGATTCTACAGAAATTTTGAACTATCATCCGGGTGCCTTTCCTTGATAGGTTAACTACTCTGAGACAAGAAACTACTTCTCCACTAGTTGATACTGGCCTTCTGTGTTTCTAGAGAGCAAAATAAAATTTTGTATTTTACTGTTTTCATGTGGTTGATAACATGAATGTAGAAAAAAAATTACTTTTATTGCATAAAGCACTGTTAAGCTGGATATGAAACTGTGGACCAGACTGAGGAAAGAACAAAGGATCAAAACAAACGTT
>NW_009259317.1:541409-545250 GCF_000687185.1 Egretta garzetta | reverse complement strand
GGCAAGCAAATTGCTAGCAACACAATGGCTTGGGAATAGCAAATTCTAATAAGAAACTCCTGGTCACCAGTTGAGAGTTCTCACTGGTGATTACAGATTTTTAACACTGAAGGGACACACTTTTATTAAAAGTGTTTTTATTTCCTACTACCTTGATGTTTGGACTTTTCTACAGTAAACTTTCAATGATATGAAATACTGAAATGTGCACATTGTGAGTTGTTTAAATGTGATGGGGGTGTCTATTAACCTTCTGTTGCTTTTTGAGGGAAATAGGTAGACTGACCTACTGTGAAGAGAGGTTGTTTCCAAGTGGAGAGATACTTAATATTCTGACACAATGCTTACAAAGCTGTTCCTCAGATGCTGGGTTTCTGACCAGACATTCCAGATGTTTCTTTTACCGCATTTTCATACTTGTCCCTAGGATTCCACCTAGAAAGGCTGAAATCTTTCTACGGTTCAGGTTTTCTCCTACTGCTTATAGTTAAGCAAACTTTTCATATCTTTGGTCTGTGAATCCTTCTATCTGCTGGAAAGTAAACTTACCTCTGCATATAGCTGTTAGCAGGTATCACTCTCGGTTCTACAAGGTTAAGACAAAGTAAGAACCATAGAGCAAGTCACATATTCCTAAACTACCCCTGTGATGGAGAATGTGTGCGTGCGCATGTGTAAGACTATGAAACCACTTCCCTGAGTGTATATAGAAATCCTCATGTACTTTCTCTATTTCATGTCACTCTTAAATAGAAGCTGAGTTCACTAAAAGTCAATTCCAGTTCTCTTAAAATATTAGTTGGGTTTTTATCTGAACAGACTCTCTGACAATTCTTCAAAGAAATATGTGCTAACATAGAAATACATGCTTTTGTTATCATCGAGTGTATGAAGGTAGTCAAAGGTCAGCTGACTTTCAGTGATTTCAAGACTACTACCATGATCAGTAACACCTGATTTTACTACATCACCTATTTAAACAAAAAAAAAAAAATCTGCCTTCTGGCAAGACATTAAATTAACCTATGGGTGGCATGTGAGCCGATGGTGAAAAGCACCTGGATTTTCTTCAGCCCAGGCTAAAACTTTATAGTTCTTGCTGCTTTCTCTAACATTTTGCTGCTCTTCAGAAATTACATGATGAACTGTCTTGTTCTCACAGTTTTAGTTTTGGGGGAAAGAAATCCAAAATGAAAGCTGTTTATTACCTGTAAAAGGCTTTAGACTAAAGAAAGTTAAACACATATTTTCCCCTCCACCAAATGTACTACCTCAGTTGACAGGATTCCACCTTCTAGGGCTTTTTTTGACTCTAAGTCTTTAACTTGTTTTTGGTAGCATCTTGCTGTTTATGTAAATTAGTGTGGCATGACAGGGCAGTAAGTATTTACAGATGTGTTGTTAGGCATATTTAGGGCATGTTTCTGTTTTTATTTTAATAGGATGAAAAGCGATATGAATGTACAGGTGTGTCTAAAATTGATAATGTAGCTTAATTTTCAAATATTCCAAAGTTGGTTTTATCAGTATTACGTAGTTTTGTAAACTTAAATACATACTTTCTTGGTTAAGTGGGAGTGCACAGTCTTTCCAAAATCCCACATAAATGCAGTTTACATAGTGCAATTTAAAGAATGTATGCTTTTTTTTTTCAGGAGAGACTGAACCTTCATACACAGAGGGGAGGAATGAACTGCAAAATTGTAGTATTTAATCTAAATGAATTCTTTAACCCCCAAATGATACCAAGATCTGAACATTTAATTGAAGTAGGTATTCTTGGAACTAATGTATACAACTTTCTTCTGCCCAAAAGAAATGAATAGACACTGATTTGTAATTTGCATTTCACATGGCATCTTCCAGAGTTATAGATTGATTTTTTTTTTTCTCCCCCCACTCCCTACTATATGCATCTTTATTTTTAAAGTCAAAACCCCTTTTCAGACACACCAAACTCTTGTATATAAAGTTTACACAAAATGATCACTTACCCCTCAAGTATAACTTCTACTTCAGTTAAGAGAACCCAAATCAAAATTGAGTCTGAACTGCTGAATATACTCTAGACTTTTTTTTTTTGAGGTCAAGTGGGCTAATTTGACATACATAGCAGGTTTTCCATAGTAGAAAAATACGTGTGTTGCTATTGCATGTTTGGAGAGCATAGGCTTTTTTAGGAATGACTGAATACCAATGTCAAACTACATGGGTTTTTTTCTTATAGCTGTTTATGTATGCTATCATTTTGGTCTGTTTCTTTGCGGCATTTGGTGCAATAAACTTTCTGAAATGAATGTAAGTGGTATTTTGTATCTTCCTTTTTAAAACTTATTTCTGAAATAACTGTTCTTATTGTTTTAGCTGAGATCTAATAGTGTGTGGACATCTGATAACCCATTAGTAGAGTAAGTGTTGCAAGAAATGCCTATCAGGAAGGCGTCACAAAATTTGGAGTCTGATAGACACTCATAGTATTCATTGGAAGTTTTATCCCACTTATATATGTAAACAGGAGCTCTTAAAGTGTGAAAACTAACTGCAAAAAATAATGGGAAGTGAAGACATTGACTGTTGGATAGGTCCTGCAGAGGTTCCACACGCCTGTGTGGCTGTCACTTGGCTCTCTTCATATGCACTTGAGCTATCTGAAAAACGTGTCACTATTATGTTCAATTTAAAAAACTACCCAACAGAACAGAAATGAGTGACACGTTGTGTCTACTAGCTTCTGAATTGGTTGATGGACTTGATGCATGTGAATTCATTTTAAAAAAAAAAAAAAGTGTCTTCAATTTGTGTCAAACTCTCCATGACCTGAATTTCTATTTAGTATTCTGCAGCTTACTGGAAAGTCCTTATTTACAACAGAACAATGGAGAAGAGACTATCAACTGTAATTATGCTGAACGTCTTCGAACAGGTCTGAGGTATAGTCTGGTTTGTAGGGTGTAAGCACTTCTTACCTGTAGACTGAAATGTTTGAGGTTTGCTTGTTGGTCAGGCTACCAAGATTGGAAATAAAACAGAAGCCCAGGAAGATTGGCATCGAGAATCTCCATCCTTCATTGGATATAGGGGGGCTGAGGAAAAGGCTGAGGTACTTAATGCCACCTTTGCCCCAGTCTTTAATAGTCAGCCCAGTTATCCCCAAGGTACTCAGCCCTCTGAGCTGGAAGATGGGGATGAAGAGCAGAATAAACCCCCCATAATCCAGAGGGGAAGCAGTTAATGACCTGCTGTACCACCTGTACACTTAAGTCCATAAGGCCGGAAGGAAGATCCAGGGAAGTACAGGCCTGTCAGCCTGACCTCAGTACCGGGGAAGGTTTTCATCCTGAGTGTGCTCACCAGGCGTGTGCAGGACAACCAGGGGATCAGGCCCAGCCAGCATGGCTTCATGAAAGGCAGGTCCTGCCTGACCAACCTGTGGATGAGGGAGAGGCTGTGGATGTTGCCTACCTAAACTTTAGCAAAGCCTTTGACACCATTTCCCATAGCATTCTCCTAGAGAAGCTGGCAGCTTTTTCTTAGAGGGGCGTACTCTTTGCTGGATAAAAAACTGGCTGGATGGCTGAGCCCAGAGAGTTGTGGTGGAGTTAAACCCAGCTGGCAGCCAGTCACAAGTGATGTTCCCCAGGGCTCAGTGTTGGGGCCAGTTCTGTTTAATATCTTTATCAATGACCTGGATGAGGGGATTGACTGCACCCTCAGTTTGCAGATGACACCAAATTGGGTGGAGGTGTTGATATGCTCGAGTGTAGGGAGGCTCTGCAGAGGGACCTGTACAGGCTGGATCAATGGGCTGAGGCCAGTTGTATGAGGTTCACCAAGGCTAAGG
>NW_009259317.1:537049-541233 GCF_000687185.1 Egretta garzetta | reverse complement strand
ATGTCCAGAGGAGAGCAACAAAGCTGGTGAGGGGTCTGGAGCACAAGTCTGATGAGGAGCGGCTGAGGGAACTGGGTTGTTTAGCCTGGAGAAGAGGAGGCTGAGGGGAGACCTTATTGCCCTCTACAGCTGCCTGAAAGGAGGCTGTAGCGAGGTGGGTGTTGCTCTCTTCTCCCAAGTAACAAGCAATAGGACGAGGGGAAATGACCTCAAGTTGTGCCAGGGGAGGTTTAGATTGGATATTAGGAAAAATTTCTTTACTGAAAGAGTGGTCAAGCATTGGAACGGGCTGCCTAGGGTGGTGGTGGAGTCATCATCCCTGGAGGTGTTCAAAAATGTGTAGACATGGCACTTTGGGACATGGTTTAGTAGGCATGGTGGTGTTGGGTTGATGGTTGGACTTGATGATCTTGAAGGTCTTTTCCAACCCTAATGATTCTATGACTTTTCACAGTGCTCCTAATACAGCTTCTGGCTTTCTGGTCTGGCTGCAGTAATTATTGGCTCTGGAGCATTTGGAAATAAATCTACTTATTTTTTTGTGCTCAAAGGTGCTAAATGCTTGTGTGCATACACTTGAAGTAAGGAGAAATGTCTGTTGTGTTGTCTACTATGACTCCTGTGTAATTTGTGCTCCTGTTAGCACTCCTGCACAAATGGTGACCTGTTATAGAGCTTGACCAGATTTGGTGTTTGTGAGAATGAAAGTTTTTTAGTGTGGAAGGTACATCAAATGATGATGCTGTGCTGAACTGTCACCTTACTGCAGCTCTCTTCTTGCCAAGTTGTGTAGCTGCCTCCCTCTTTCTGTGTTTTCATGAGAAGGCTTGGAACAACTTAATAGCTAACCCCTATAACAAGGAAAGATCCCATTACCCTGTCCGGTGTTTCCTCCCATCAAACTGCCTCTGCAAGTTGCTTATGCTGTGGCTTGCTCTGTTGCTCATTGAATCACTCATACCCAGGTGCAGCAAGTTTGCAGAAAAAAAAGCTGCTGATGGTCATCTGCTGGGCTAACAAGTTGAATTTGGTTCTGGTAAGTGCTAGTGTAAGGGGAAGGGAAGAGATGGGACCCCTCAGCTAGGAACAAGAGAGGAGAGGAGTGAGGCTGCTCCAACTCCTGATGTCTTTGAGACTTGTGGGCTGTTGGATTGGCCCAGTGGTTTGGCAGGGCAGCAACCTGGGCTTCCTCCCAGGCTTTGTAAGGCTCCATGAAGCTCCTCTGCTCTGACTTCACTACTTTTAAAAAACTGTAGTTAAGCTGTTGGTCGTATCGACTGGTTTAACTTTTTTCTAAAGGACACTTGGCCAATCTCTTTCAGAATTCGTATGATTGGGACTGTGGCAGGTTAGCAAGAGGCAGATGCACAGGCTGACGGGAATAAAGTGGCCAAGACTGGGAAAGGGTGGAGACCTGCATTAATAAATACGTGGTATGGCTGAGAGGGCTGCCAAGGAGCTATTAAAACTGACAGCTGCAAAAGAGAAAATATTACATAGATTTGAAAAACTCACAAACTCTGCAGTCAAATTCTGTGATTTGTTCAAAGGATGTGACCTGAAATAATAGAAATACTAATGGTGAACCACTGATTTAACCATTTTCCCTCTTACATAAATGGCAAGGAGGATCATGGAGCCAATGAAGAGCTTCTCCCAATGTGTAATGAGTTCAAGGCTACAGCAGGTGTAAGTAAACGTGAACTATATCACAAAGTAACTAAGTCTTGTGCCAAAATTCTGCCAGTCTTTCTCCCTCCCTTTCTCTCTGAGTGAAGAAGTCCTATAACATAGCACAGCTTTCTGCTAATTACCCATGCACCACATTCTTTGGTTTTCTATACATATATGGTTGAAGGGAGCACAACTGAATGTACAGAACAGGATTTTGGACATAAAGGGCATGCAGCTGAGTGACAAACCATGAGACTGTGACCTATACGGCTTCCGATCCTGTATAAAATTAGCTTAAGTGGCCACATGCTAGTAATCCCACATGCTGGAAAATTACTCTTGTAATAGTTGCAGTCAGTTGTCTGCCTGGCACAATCCCAAAGCTAAAACAGTTTAAGCAGTACGAGTAGCATCTTGTCTCAAAATCCTAAAGGTCACCACAAGGCCGAAGGGCTTAGGAGTGACAGTCAAGCATTTAAAAATAAATATAATCTCATAAACTGGATTTCTTCTGTTCAGAGCTACAAGAAGATTCCACTGCAATCTGGCAAAATAGTGTTTGAGAGAGAGCAGGCTCCCCTGAGGAAGGAGTTTCCCACCAAGAAAGCAAGCTCCCGCTCCTACGGGCAGGGAAATGCTTGCGGATGTGGAAATATGAAGTGATACTTAGGTCTGCTTGAGATCTTCCCAGGGAGTGGTGGTGCCATCTGATAAGGTTGTGCTGTGGGGTCAAGGGCTGGGATATTTGGCTCGCAGAAATGTTTTCCCTTTCATTGGTTTGCATTCCAACCCTGTATATAACAAAATTGTTTTAAATAGGTCCTTAAGTTTTACTACCATTTTAGCTTTATTTTACTGCCTCATCTCTTTTTTTTTTTTTTTTTTTTTTTTTCCCCTAGGCAAAATGAGCCTAGGGAGTTTTTTCCTCTTTTTTGCACATTACTGTCACATAAATGTTTTAATTTTCCATTTTCTACAGTATTGTATCACCCTTTTTTTTCTTTTGAAAATCTACATAGGCCCTGGTAGTCTCCTAAAATTGTTCACTTTAGCTTTGAAAACTACAGGGGGGTATTGAATTGAGCATTTTTTTGTTGAACTACTTGAGATTCCCTGGAACATGCAACTTTTTTGACCTTGAAACATGACCACGCCATGAGCAAGGTGAAATTAAAAATCACGTTTCCGAACCATCAGCTCCTTCTGCCCTCTGTAAGGGACTGGCTTGTGTAAGGGCACTACAGTCATGGTGTAAGCGCTTTAATTCTTCGGATTTGTTTCTAATAGAGAAAATATAGTTTACCTTTTGATTTGGGAAGCAGAGGTGCCGGGGATGCCCGAATCATTGCAGTTTGCTGTGTGGGTGAAGACCGCTTTCGCGGCTACCTGAGTCCCCTGGCCTTTGCATGGTGGCCTTGTTCAGGAATATAGGGAGCGGGCTGCCTGGCGGGAAAATAAAACAAAGTGGAGTTAGCACTGAGGCAGAGCCAGCTTTTTTCCCTTCTCCTGCTCTTTACCATAATTGCACTTCTGGCTGTCTTCTGGCAGGGTTTGATGTCCCTAACGTGAAAGGGTGACTGACTCCAAAGGCCTGTCGAGCAGGGTGCTCTGCATGCCTACCTGATTCCCAAAACGAGCGACGAACTGACCTATGGCAGCTCGGTACAGCTGGGGACGTAACTCGGACGCCAATGTTTCCAGTGACTTTGTCAGGCCTCTGGTATCTAAACCATTTGCGTTAGACTTAGCTATGGCTACGCCCCAAAGGTAGGCGGCCGCCTCTGGTTTTCTGGGCGCCATTTTCTTCCCACAAGAATGTGGCAGCCTCTCCTGTTGCTCAGCAGTGGGTAAACACCAAAAGCAAAAGATGCAAAGCCCATTTGTAATGTTGCTAAATAAATTCTCGAGTGTCATAGGTAACTCGTTCGCTAGTGGGAGCGGTTGGAGGAGTAGCTGAGCATTATTATATGCTTGAGTTAAGCTCTGAAGAAGACTCGGTGGGACTTCCCAGGTGGGAGCACCTGTACTTCTGATAGATGAGGAAGCTGGTAACTCAGGAACGCTGTTCTCCTCTTCAGAAGGCTCCTGTCCTGAGCCTTGTGGTGTTTACAGAGCTTCTAAGGACCTAATCTAACTAGTTCATCCCTGGGATCATACTAAACTTTACAGGGAAGCTGACTTGCCTCCTCCTCTCCGCCTTGCTACCTTTTAAATTAGTGTTCTCTGCTTGTCTTCTAAATATACGAAGCTTTTTCTGTATGTCTATTTCTGTGGCTAGCAACTGCTCTGCCAACCTCGGGGAAAGCTGGTGTGGACTTTGCGATGTGTTCTGAGGAGATTTTCAACCTTGGTCTCGTCGGAGAGCTAAGAGCTGGGTGGTCCCATCCCGGGAGGTGAAGCACTCAGAGCAGGGGTCCCTAGAAATCGCTGTCATGATGAACCCAAGTGGCAAACTGCACCTGGGGGCCGTCTCGCTGCTGGTTGCTGAGTATCACTAAGTGTCACTCTTT
>NW_009259317.1:533746-537037 GCF_000687185.1 Egretta garzetta | reverse complement strand
CACTACTCTAAAAAGCACATAACTACAATTTTGCACAGAGATGAGCTTGTTAGCAGTCTGGGGTGCAGTCTCTGGCAGCATCAGACTGTGCTTTGATTGTAACGCTTCCAATAGTTGGCTGCCAACATGCACGCCGCTGCCCTTTTTCTCAGAGCTGTGACGCTGAGTTGGGTTGCGTTGTAGCTGAGGATGAAACATGACTGTGAACTTTACGGCACGGAGGACTTGCTCCAGTTAAACTCAGTTTTACATCCTCTGTGGTGATGTGTAGCGCAGAGCACCCTGATAGCACAGGTTGGCAGTGTAGCACTATGCAGCAATGCTGAGATTGTCTCTGGATTCACTAAACCTGCCTCTAGTCACTCTGTAACACGTCTTAATCTCAGTATTGTGCCGAGTTAACCGCACTCATTAACCATTTCTAATTCTTGATTAAGCTTGGCGGGTCAGGAATTTTCACCCTGTGTCTGTGGCTCAGTGTAAAAGCAGCCCCAGTTTGTTTGCTCAGCATTCTGGCAATTACCGCCGTTCGTTACAGAAGGATGAGGCGATTGGCCAAAGGTATGCAGGGAGGCTGCAGCAAAGGTTTGTACCTGATCTTCTGAGTCCTAAAATAATGCCTTCGTCATTGGGCAGTCCTACCAGCCAAGCTAGGGTCGTTGGCGGTGGGGGGGATGCACACAACCCCCCGTTTTTCCTTCTTGGCAATGGGTTTAAAGAGTCAAAGATAGTGCCTGGTATCCAGACACCTCTTTTGGGAAAGAAAAAAGAGAAGAAGGGTTCTCTCATTCTCATATACTGCCTCGAAAGCTGATTGTGTACAATTGCAATTGTGCCTATAAGGATAGTTTAGCTGAAAGTATCTACTACGTGGATGCTTCCAAAGAAATTTATTTTGGTTTTCCAAACACCTGTTTCTTTGCTCTTATGCGTCTTTATTTTTTGCTTGGGATGCATAAACGATGTGAGGAAAAGTAACTCATGACAAGCTGCTGAGCAACACTTAGTGAGAAATAGCAGGAGTCAGGAACCACTCAAGAGAAGTGCTAGTTTTCAGAAAAATAAAGGCAGAATTGAAAGATCAAACTTGTCTCTGAGCGAGTTTCTTGTTTGAGGCAGTGGGAAGGTGTTACAGGCAAGCATGTGGAGCGTACAAGATGTTAACTTACTGCTTCTCAGAAACAGCTTATGCGCTAGCTTTGTTACACAGTGGCATGCAGGTGTCTGTAATGAATGTTCTGCTGTGGCAATGCAGCATCGTTATAGCTGTCTATTTTAATACAGAAAATAGTGCTATAATGCGGTTTTGCTCTGAAGCACGCATGCGAGCTGAAATCCTGTAACCAGTCGTATGGCTTTAAACTATGTGAAAGGATGGGACAGGAGGAAATACAAGAAGAATGAGCAAAAAAGTAAAATTACGGGTGACAAATGCCACTTGGCTCTGTACCAGTGTCACTTACGAGTTCCTGATTCAGCTTTGGTGCTGCTTATTTTAATCCATGTGGTGGGAATCAGAAGATGAAAAGCAACCATGACCAGACAAGACGTGACTGTCATTCTGTCAGGAGATAAATTGCCATGGCAATCCTGGCCCTTGCTGGTGGGGAGCTGGCTGATTTTGGCCAGCTGCTGTGGAGCTGGAGAGGGTGGGTCCCCTTGAGGATAAGGTGCCTTCTGGATAATTAGACAACCGTACAAACTGTCTCTCAAAACAAAGGATATTAAATCATTTCTTTCTTTCTGCTGCTTGAGATTAAGTAGTGGCTCTTGTTGTAAAAATGAGTGGTTGAGAGGCACCACTGGTTTCTGAAGGACAGCAAATGCCAAACCCAGTTGGAGCCCGAGTTTTTCCCACATGCCAAGGGGAAGAAGTGCAAGGTTTGACAGCAAAAGAAAGAGAAGGTTAGGCGCCTGCTATGGGAAGGAATACTGTTTATAGAATCATAGAATAGTTTGGGTTGGAAGGGACCTTTAAAGGTCATCTAGTCCAACCCCCCTGCAGCGAGCAGGACATTTCAACTGGATCAGGTTGCTCAGAGCCCCGTCCAACCACCAAGCACATTATTTTGATCTTTGTGCTTATCGGATGGGGTTGGGTCTCTGAGCTCATCACCCACGGGTGCGGGCCCCCCTGCCAGTGCAAGGGAAGTGGCTGCAGCAGGTGAAGAGGACCACCTTGCAGAGTAGTTCACTGGAAGCAGTGGTGAAATGGGAATCCTGGGCAGTGGGTTTCATGTTAGTTAAGCCAGTCCACTGCTGAGCGCTTGTGTTTGCTGGTGGAAATCTGCCCTTACCTACCTGCTTGCAGTAGGGGTCAGATGAGAGCTACTTCTGATGCCTTCAGAAGCCACAGCCAGGTGGTGAGGATGTGAGGGAGAAGCACGACTCCCCTTTCCAGCATCGCCTGCCCATTACTTCAGCTTAGCCGTAATGTGAAAACTGCACCCTGAAAGGCTGGTGAAGTAACAGGGCTACAGCTGGCTATAATACCAAAATGCGTGTTTTGTGGGATTGGTGCCAATTCAATTTTCCTTTTCCCCAGCTGCAGTTAGTGTAAAAGCTGGTTGCAGATTGCTTGCCTAGCTCTAGATTGGCATGAAGTAGCTCAGCTTTGCAGACCTGTTACCCTTCACGGCACGTTGTATCGGACCTGATCGTTATTCCCCCAGAGACTGTCTAAGGTAACCTATTGAAATATACCCTAATTGTTCCCTTCCGCACCACTAAAGCCCATTGTGAGGGTAGCTGTCATTATTTCTGACCTTAATAACACTTTAACAAGAAGAGTAACTCTTGGAAAAGTGCAGAATATATTCATTCTGTTTCCAGTTTGTGACTCTTGCTTCCTGACCATTACCAAGGCCAATGGTATCCTGGGGTGCATTAAGAGGAGTGTGGCTAGCAGGTCGAGGGAGGTTCTCCTCCCCTCTACTCTGCCCTAGTGAGACCCCACCTGGAGTACTGTGTCCAGTTCTGGGCTCTCCAGTTCAAGAAAGATGAGGAACTCCTAGAAAGAGTCCAGAGGAGAGCAACAAGGCTGATAAAGGGACTGGAGCATCTCCCCTACAAGGAAAGGCTGAGAGAATTGGGCTTGCTCAGCCTGAAGAAGGGAAGACTGAGAGGGGACCTCATCAACACATACAAATATCTTAAGGGTGGGTGTCACGAGGACGGAGCCAGACTCTTTGCAGTGGTGCTCAGCGACAGGACAAGGGGCAATGGGTACAAACTGGAACTTAAGAGGTTTCAGTTGAATATAAGGAAAAACTTCTTCACTTTGAGGGTGAC
>NW_009259317.1:506473-533688 GCF_000687185.1 Egretta garzetta | reverse complement strand
CCTGGACAAAGTCCTGTGTAACCTGCTCTAGGTGAACCTGCTTTAGTAGCGGGGTTGGACTAGATGATCTCCTGAGGTCCTTTCCAACCCTTGCCATTCTGTGATTCTGTTAGAGGGATGTAGGGCTGGTGGTGGGCGTCCCTGGGAGCAGGACCTGGTAATCCGGCTAAGCATCTTCCACAGCTGTGGAAGCTGAGGAAGGGTGTCCTGTAGCTCCTGTTTCTTTCAAGAGCGGAGTCCCAGTTCTGCATGAGTTATGACCACGATTGTCTGTGCTCCAAGCACTGGCGAAGCAAGCTGCTGATAAATCAGGTGCAGTAGCAGCTGCTGCAAAATCGCTGTCCTGCTGGCTGGGGAAAGGCAAAGTCATCACACAATTAAGATGAACTGCTAAGCATGTTTTGCTCTCAGAAGGCAGCTTCATAAGATTCTAAGGAAGATGGCGCCATGTAAGAGTTTTTCTAACTTCTGCTGGAGCTACAGCTGTTGTTCTTCAGGCTTAATATTCTTCCACACAATGAACTGCCCCCACTCAGCTCCTTCAAATAGGATCAAAAAGGGTCAGCTGGAAAAATCCGTAATGAGAGGGAACAATTTGAAGAAGAATACAAAGGCTTTGAGCAGTGGCTGCTCAGAAATCAAGGTCAAATCGTGCCTTAACAGCTGAGAGTACACTCTGGCGTTTAGATGTCTTAAATCAGATCCTAACAGTCATGACTGGGTAGAAGACAAGAGTCCACATCTCTTTAAACTCTTGCCTAGTGCATGGAAAAGTGGCTGTATGGTGCCAACAGAGAATAGAAAAACGTTGTCTTCCTCTTTCAAAGCTTTTTGCTGATGTGAGATTGAAGCTTCCCACCAGCCACCCTACAAAAAAAAATCAGTAGGGAACCCCAAAGTACTGGCAACCACTTAAGCTGCGCTGTGTTTGGGACATGGGAGTCCCACTAGAACTGGGACTCGGTTATCTCGTTAGTTTAGACAAAATTACATTAACGATATCAACTTTTAAATTGTTTTTCAAACTTCTACTTCAGGGTAACTTGTCCTCAGCTATTTTGGTCACATGCCCCTCCAGTTCAGGACTTGTGACCACTATAGTGCTACTTGTACCTTTTGCAGTGTATTATTTCAGTTGTACATTAAGTGTAGCAAACCTTAAGTTTCTGTAATTTACTTTGCAGCTAGTTTCCTTTGCCCAAGCTAGCTCAAGCTATTAAAAACTTGCCTAAAAAAACAGCAACAGAAATAAAGCTGCCTTCTGTATTTCAGTCTTGCTGGCACCCGGTACTTCCTGGCACAGTAAAAATTCAATTTAAAACTACCTGTAAACGTGACCAGCTGCACATCTGAACTTTGAAACGCTAAAACTTTGAATTAAAAGCATTTTGTTAGTGTAGCTCTGATACCATGCCGTCTTCAGAAATCGCTTGGACCTAAAGAACCCGGCAGAAGTCTGTTTTGCTGAGCAGCTGACTTCTACCTGGTCAATACAGAGTAGATTTAAGTAGACATGTAAGACTAGTTCTCTATGCATTTCTCACTCTAGAGGTCACGAGCAAGACTTCACAGGTTCTGAAATCAAAAGATGGGACTCTTCTAAATCAGCTCTCATGAGGACTGGGTGCCCAGCCACAGCCTCTGTGTCAGGATGCCCTTTTCTCCTGCGCGTTGGGTTGGTGGCTGCAGCAGAGCTCTGGGCTTAGGCTCGGCCTTTCTCCCTCAGGTCTAAAACCAGACCGTGGGCTGCCGGCAGCATGGCATGTAAGGGTGCACGTGTTCATTTCCCCCGTCTGAGCCCCCAGATGATTCCTCCTCTCCCGCGCTGGCGACACTGTGCTCCCTTAGCACAGAAAATGCAACCCGGCTGCAGGCGAGCGGGTGGTGGCTGCCAGAGGCACGTGACTGAAGCAGTGATTTAGTCCTTTAACTTGATGGATCTAGGCTCTTTCACCATCTCCGTCTGCCCTGGGATTGTGAAACCTCTGAGCACGCTGCAAAATTCCTCGACAATAGTAATTCCTCTTTCCCAAAGGTATCATAAGGTGAAAAGCTGGCCCCTCAGCCTGTGGTTCAGCATAGCTTCCATGAGGCTACGGGGCAGAGTACGCAGATGATTCATTTCTCTTTCACAAGACTGCCTGCACTGTGGTACGAAACTGCGTTATTCCCAGGGGCTGGCCTTGCTGAAGTTAAATACGTGCCTGCCTGTATCAAATTGCTTTCTGCGATTTCCACACGTTTCACAAGACAGTTGAGTTACCGGTGAGTAAAATTTACAGCCAGAAACCTCGTCCCCTTTAGAAAACCAAAGAGGAGTTGCAAGGCATTGTACACGTTTCAAAAATCAGTTTTTAGGTGTTCTGACATGCGAGTTCAACTGATGCTAATGTCAATGATTTTTTTTGTTGTTGTTTAATAAACTCTTCGCAGCTGAAAAATGTGATCACTCCAACAAAACAAAAAGCTTAACCTGCAGAAACGAACGTCTGCAGCCAGTGGTTTGGCTGTTTAATAAACCCTCTCGGCTAACAGCCTGTATCCGCGCTGTCTTAGTATGTGAAAAATGTGCTCGGTGCCACAGTGGTGTCACGAGCCCCGAGCCGATGGCTGCTTATGGCTTTCACCCGGGCTGCTGAGCGCTGGCAGGCACCGCGAGCCACGCAGACCCCAGGTTCGGTGGAAGTGGCATCTAAACCCTACCTCATTTCCAACGTCTCCCGACCCAAATCCCTGATTAGCCAGGAAAACATCGTCCTTTTCTGCTATGGCTCAAATGCAGCAGCTTTCTGTTCATTTTTGTGAGCCCTCCCCCCTCCCACCCCGCCTTGCCGATTGCTGCCGTTGGCTCGGTTGAGGCCACCTTTCCCTGGTGACTCAGGTGGTCGGTGCTGGTGTCCGCCACTGCAATTGAAACCTGTGCTATTGGAGAAGGTCTGATGTGAGGCTGGCTAAGAGACAGGGGCCAAATTTAGGAAGAATTCCTGTTCTAATGAGAAGAGAAACTCCAGGGAGATGTTTAATCGCTGCAGATCAAGTGATAGCAAAGGTAAAGTTTTTTATCCTTTGTGTTATTAATGAAATGTCCTGCTGCGCAGACTTGTACTGATCGAGTTACTCTGTTCTCTTACTGGCCAGAATTCTTTCTTTGCTAACCCTATACTCTCTATAGTATTTTTTTCCTCCTGTTCATCTTGGCATATCTAAAATTAGATGGCCAGCTTTCCCAGGCAGGCACCTGTCCCTGCTTATAAAATATCTGGTGTGCTATTCGAAGGCCGCAAATAGATTAGTTAGCTCTTTCTTTTCTCAAAAGGGAAACTGCTGAGACAAGATCTTTCAGGAATGTAAATGGCTCCCTTTGTCTATGCTACAAATGAAGAAACAAAGATAGATGTCACCCACGGGTGACTCATTTGGAGACTGCTCAAGTCCAGCCGGACTGCTTTGGTTCAGGCATTCCACACCAACATTGTTTTCATACCTGAATTAGGAAACGGGGGATTTAACTGATGAACATGATGCATGTATTTTCAACAAATCACACATGTATTAGGAGTTCATCTACAGTACAAGGTTCGGGGATTACTGGAGTGCTTCTCCCCAGTCTGGAGGCTGGACTGGAAGGGAGAAGACAACCGACGGTGAAATCCAGTTTACCAGGCCGGGTGATGTGAAGAGGGCAGCGTGCTCCGTGACCTGCCTGCAAGCCAGCAGAGCTTAGCGTGCGTGTTTGCACATGCAAATTTTCAAGAATTCTGGCTCTTCTCTTGTGCTGAATGCTCTTCGCATCACTTCAGACAGAATAATGCCCGATGGTTGTGGTTTTCCTTCTTCTGAGGTAGGTAACGCACAAACCATGGTGGCACATCCAGGCTGCAGTTTCAGAAAAATTGCTTGAATTTAATGTTGATGAAAATCTTATGTTCCAAATTTGAGTCAACGCATCATGTGTCAGGCTTTCAGCAGCATTAACTTGCCAATACCTATAATAAAGTCCTTATCCATCTGGCTATCCCTAGCCATAAGACCAACAGAAAAAAATCTCAGCTACCATCCAGCCCTAAACCTGTTTTCTTACTGAACCAATCTGGATGTGTCATATGCCATTTAAAAGCTCATATCAATAAGAGAGTTATAATCACTGCTTTTGTTTGAATATTTTGCCATTTAGAGCACTAATTTTCTCTCAAAACTTGCCTTGAGTAAGAGAGCATCAATTATGATTTTTTTTTCTACATTGCATGGATAATTGATGTTTAAGATGTACGTAGGCAAAAAAGCCTGCATGTAACTGATAGGAGGAAGAATTTATATCCACAGAGCAGTTACTCTGTAAGGGGACCAGAATTTCTAGGTTGTCAACTTTTTGTTGATTATTTGCATTCCTCCTGTGCTTTGCCCAACAGTCAAATCTGATTGTCTTTTAATGCTGCTACTGTAGGGATTTTTGATTACACTGAAAAAAAAATAAATGAAAATAAAATTAAGGTTGCAGAAGGCAACATTTAAAGGTAGGACATGAGGGGAATGAGAAAGCGTGTTTTTCCCTGCTGTGTTTTGTAGCAGTTTGCCAGGCAGCAGAGGTATGTTGAAGCTCCAGAGCTGTCTGTTCATTGTCGAATTCTGAAACCAAGTGTGAGAGGACTGATTAAAGACCTCTTCAGTTCCCACCTCTACCTCTCCAGCTTCTGCCTTTGTCTCCTCCTGGCTTGCAGCCTTTTCCCCCATCCTCTGCTCCTGCTGTTGGTTTTGGGCTCTCCTGCTCTCATCTTTTTCCATCTTCACAGCCACCTTCTCTCACTTTGCTTTATTTTCATGCCTTCTCATTTTTAGACCTGTTCTGTCTTTTCCCTGCTTTTTTCCTCCTCAAAGAACAGGGAGCATGTGCAGTACTGGGGATATTCACTGAATTTAGGTGACAAGTTCTTATAGATTGCTTCTGAGAATGATGTACTGCTTGCCCTGAGCCGCAGGGGTTGGTCAGGTGGAAACTGCAAAAGCACAACCCTGTCGTGATGGCAAACTTGAGGAATTCCAGGTGTCCTTTCTGGAGCTGCTAGGTGTGAGAGCTAACAAAACCCATTCCTTTTACTTGTTTTTATAGTGAGGGGAAAGCAATGCACTTTTCCACTCCCCAAATTCTGAGCTAAAGGTGATCCATTATAGCTGAATCTTCTAAAAAATAAGACTGCCCATCCACTGTCAGCCATTTTAATCGAATGGTTTCTTTAGAAAAGATATAAATCACCAAGAAGTAATTCCTTAAAAAGGAACCATAATTACAGGTGCTGCAGCCTCTAATACTTGACATACAGAAACCTGACTGACTTGAAAGTATCACTTAGGACAAAAAAAGAGAAGTATGAATATTATAGGCAGTGCTATATTTCTCCCCATCTATCTGGACTGATGAGTATTCATCTTTTTGCTTGGACAACATATTAAAAAGACAAAAATTTAGCCAATACAATCAGCAAGATTCTCCTCCTTCATTAACTAAGTGCCCAAGAGACAAATGGACAAAGAGCGAGGCTCTTCTCTTCAAGAGGAGGTTGCAGATTAAACGATGCAATAAATTTACCCCTGGGTTAAAAGTGAATTTTCTTCTAGCATAAAAAATCATCTTTCAAAGGTGTTGGAAACTTTACAGGATGCAGGCTAAAATGATAGGAAATAGCACTTTGGAGCTATGGATGAGGTAATGCAGGAGCGGTGTGTGTCTATGGCAGCATCCTTTACATCGTCTCTGGAAACCAGACCTCTGTGGCTGCAGTCGTTTAGGTGGAGAGGAGAAACCCCCTGAAATGGCAGTTTGTCTTAAATATTTAAAGTTTAGTATCAAGTAGCTGTCTTCTAAATAAATGCCGCGGAATGCTGTGCGCAATTAGGCAAACTGCTAAAACCGATAGTTACTGTTTTTTCCAGGACTATTGTTTTTCCCGATGAGACTCTTAACGGTGCATTTCCCATATGTTATGCTCTTTATGGAGCTGCATGTCTTATTTCACATGTTCCTCATTTTAAATATTCAGCAGTATGTATTTTTAATCCATTACCAAATATTTCAGCATCTGAGAAGGTAGGTAAATACTATTTGTCTCATTTTTGCAGCGAAGGCATCTAGGGAATAGGCAAGTCAATGCTTTGTGATATGATATATTGGCATTTTGCTTGTGACTAGCAGCCTCCTCAAAACTGAAAGCATGACCTTTTGTGAAATGGCATTCTTTTATTGAACAAATGTGTTTTTAATGTATTCTGTTATAGCTGTTTGCTGTTGTGATTATATGGAATTGAACTGCCTTTTGCAACAGCGAAAACTGCAGCAGGAACAAAGGGGCTGAGCTGGTTTTGGCTCTTTCTTCTGCAAATCTGCAGAAGGTTTTGTTGTAACCTGCGCAGTTGCTGCAAATATTAGATCTCGGCTTCCACGGTTTTGCTACAGGGTAGCCTGAAGTAACGAGTTAGTGACATGAGAAATGAAACTTGAGCTGCCATGTTTTCATCAATTTATTTTTTTTAAAAGTAGAAACATGTAGTCAAGCCAAGTAAATCCTTACTCATTTGCTTGCAGTTTTAACTCAAACTACCAGGCGGCAGGGGCTGAGAACAGGTTATGTGAGTTCTTTGTGAAACCCCTTTGTGCAAGAGACAGCATCCCCTGCCCCTCGGCCGAGGGCTGAGGAAACGGCAGGTCAAATTTCTGCTTATGCCAAAGCCCCACTTCTCGGTAGGCCTGTAGCAAGCACAGCGTCAGCAATTGCAATTCCCGACATTTCTAGCTTGGAGGAGGGGAGTGAGAGGGGTAGAAGAAATCTATTTGTTTGAGAGAAAAATGCAAGATATGTCCATTGCTGCGAACGTATCAGCAGAGGGTACAGGCAAGAAAATAATTTTTGTAATTCATCACTTAAAACAAAAATATATTCCAGGTCTTGTACAAATATATTCTAGGTCTTGTACATAAAGAAAACCTTCGGGATTTCAATTGGTATGCAGCTGACAGAGTGGAGGTAGGAAAACTAACTTCTCCGTTGGGAACAACGCTGTATACAGTGAGACATGACAGCTGTGAGCGGGAAACACCGCCTTCATCTCTGAATGTGTCCACGTTTTGAACCATTTTGCTGCTGCTCACTTCACTAGGTATAGCTAAGTAGATAGGCAAAGCTCAGAAGAATACCTCCATGGCCTTATTGCTAGGCTGGGTTGCATCCATGGAGATAAAAGCTGCTGAGAAATACAGGACCTCTTCATTACAAAGAACCGTGAGGTGTTAATTATTGTGATATTCATTATTCCTTTTTGTCTAAAAGGAAGATACCAGGAAAAATGCCTGAACATTGGGAAGAGAAAGACTGTCATTAGTAACTTCTGGATTAAAAAATTGGGATAGACTATTCTATTTATACACGTGGAGGGAACCTGCAGGGCAGACAGGTGCAGTAGGGGCTCCCCAAGGTGTTTGACTTGAGATCCACTTAGGACATAGCTTGGGTTAGTGACTCCTGGGTCTGTTTATGAGGATGCATCTCCAGAGCATGTCTCACTTCGACAGATACTTTCTCCTCCTCTTCCAGAATAACTCACAGCCCACACGGGGAGTATCTCCATGGTATGCAACCTAACTGACCTCTGCATAGGGAGGCCACTGCCAGCATTTCCTACAGCAACTGTGTGATGGCTGGATGCGGTTTGGCAGCTTTGTGTGCCTGACTTATGGTGGATCTGGGCCTGAGGTTTTCCTTCTTTTGTTTTGTTGCCTTCTTATGTTTGCATTTAAATCAAACGCTAAGGAGGAATGAAGGAGGAGGATGGTCTTGTGGTTAAATGTATTCAAGTGGCAATCTGGCAAACTGGGATCAGTTTCTGGCTCCACCACATCTGTGGCCAAGGACAAATAGTTTAAGATCCCCAGATCTCAGGGTTTTCCTGTGAATAAGATGAGGATGAAAACCCTCTGTGGGTGACCAAATGGCTTGAGTGCTTTGATTCCCAACAGAAAGAGCTAGAGAGAAGAAAAAAAGAATTTCCAAATTGATAATTACAACAGATAGCAGATAATTATTCAGTCACTGCTCTGCCGGAGCCGTTCTGGTTCTCTGTGAGAAAGAGGGTGCCCTGTGTTGCCCATCCGCAGCCTGTTTGCCAGAGCTGGTCTCCTGCGTGGCGAGGCAGGCAGGTGCTGAGCTGCGCGCCAGTGAGATGCGAGGCAGAAAGCAGCATACGTGTGAGGGCTTCATCTTCTTACCTCGCTCTGCTGGTGTACCTGAACAAGTGGTTTGTCCTGTCAGACACTTGGGAACAGCACCCAGCGAGAGCAAAGCCAGGGTCAGGCTCTGGCTTTCTCTGGCTACTCCGGTAGGCTTTACAGCGCTAGCGGCGAATAGCAGAGAAATGGTGTATTTATTCTTTCTGACTTCACTTGCTCTAATGGGAAGTAATTCTCCTGAAGTCAATGGGATCGTGGTGGTGTAAGAGCCATATCAATTTCTCTGCCCTCAGGCTGATGAGAAAAATAATGTATGACCATACTGTAGCAAACATATATAGAAAAGGCCTCGGGGCAGGAAAATGTTCTGTCAGTGATATAAAAGCAACCTATTTAGCAGATGAGCATTTAAAAAGCAGGAGCCTGAGGAAAGCTTGCTGTTTGGCCAGTATACAGAGCTCTCCCCAATATTTTGTCGTTCCACCTCAGCACAGAGCTTCAGCTCTTCTAGAAGCAAGCCTCCTTCACTGGCCATCACCAACAGGCCAAAAAAGCTCAAAGTAAGGCAAAACCGTTCAATCCCCATAAAAGATGGACGTGTAGGAGAGGTAGTTGGAAAATGTCAGCAGTCGTCTTTCTGGCTACTCCAGTTTCATGCTTAGTGCGAGAAGGCAGACCAAAAGCAGGAGAAAAAAGAGGAAAGAGGCTGAGGAATCGAGGGGACAAAACCCGTTGCTGCGGCAGAGAGTAACCCTCCCCTAGGGCTCACTGGGAGCACGAGGCCCAGCCATGGCCCGTGACCTTCCCCTCACCGCAGCTGCAGCCCCGCGCGGGCGACACCGGCCCCAGCACCCCGGGGGCTGGAGGTGATTGAGCAACGGGTAGGGAACCGAAAAAGGAGGGTAGCTGGAAGCTAAGAAACCAAAGGGGAGATCAACAATGTGGGGGTACATAATAAGGATGAAACGGGGAAGAGAACAGTGTTGCTTTTTTGGCTTCCAGAGTGTGATATGGGTCATTGTTCCTTAACAAAGAAGAAAGGCATTTGATCCGGCCTCCCTGGGGTGAGGTGGCTGCAGTTCTTCAGGGGACATGGGGAGGGCCACAGGCTGCTGGGGGCAACCAGGACGATGCTTGTGTCAGGCAGGTGATGAAGGACAGGGCGGGCGGTGGGGGGGAGCAGTGAGGAGATCATGAGGAAATGTTTTCTCTCCTGTGCTGTCCCTGCTTTAGTGCAATAGAGTCTGCTTTGCTTCTGAAGGCAGTGGGAAGCTCAAGAGAGAGAAAAAAAGGCTGCAGAGCTCACACCTCCCTTTCTTTGCAGCTGATCAGTCTGTTTTTCACCTCTAACAGAGGATTTGGGTACACTCCACACACAACTCGCACCCGATTAGTTAACGGGGATTATATTAACGCAACTTTGAGTGTAGGCAGCCTTAAATCAGCTTTAACTTCACAGAAGCGTATTAACTGCAGTGATTTTTTTTTTTTTTTTTTTTTTTTTTTTTTTTTTTTTTTTTTTTAATCACTACAGGCATGTTATCAGAGAAGACTGCAGCAGTTTTACTGCAATAGCTGAAACCTTTGCGAGCTTTGGGAAGGAAAACCCTGCGTTTGCCGGTTTCACATCCCAGTCAGAAAAATCCCTTTTCACTTCTTAACTCAAACCCAGGGAGGTTCACCCAGTAAATGACAGGAAGAAACAGTTTGTTCCGAGTGGTGGCCATGGGAGGAAGGGACAGCTTGCTCCAGGGAGTTGAGGGTGGAATTCCTCACTGCAAACCCAGGGGGGAAAGTACCAGCGCTGGGCTGGGAGATGGGGGAAGTGCTTTTAAAGTATGGAGGGCATAAGGGGAGCAAGCCCAGGGAAGTGGCTGCGCTCAGGGATGGTGGTGCTGGTGGATATTTAAGCAGCTACATCACCAGTCCAAAATACCTCAGTTACTAAAGCCTGCCTACAACTTAGTTATTTGCTTTTTCCAACAAGGAAAATATTATGTCTTGTGGGAAGTCATGAGGATGACATACCCAAGAACATTGCATACTTGATCACTAATAATATAAAGTAAACATCTTTTAAATATTTCCAGCAACATCTGTCCTAGTTTAACTACTGGTTCATGTTGCATTCCTTTATGGAATAGTACTCATCCCAGAAAGCAGAGCATATGTCACTGCCATCCATTACAAGAATTAAACTTGTGGGATTTCCCCTGTCTATTGAAGCTGAATTCCCTTCAAACTTTAAAAAAGGCTTTCTTCTCATTTTCCACCATTGCATAATTCTGATTCTCCAAAAGTTTGAGTGCTTGCCTATGATCTTATATATTTAATATTTGGCTTGGATGAAAAGGGAGCATGGTGAGATAGTGATTTCACTCATACTGGGGGAAAAACTCAGAAAAAGTTGCCACACCAGTTTAACAGGAATACAAGCTTAATTTTCTGGGAAAAAAAACCCAAAACATCTTTAAGCCAATAATAGAGATTAGCCTCATTCTCCGAAGGGAAAATCAATAAATTACTGAAAACTGAAAATAGCAAACAATAGCGAAGAAGAATATGGACAGAACTCCCCCTATAGCCACAGATGCTGAGGCCTCCTGGACAAGGCACATTTGTCCTGTACTAAGGTATATAGGTTATATGTGCTAAAATAGAAAGTAGTGTATTAAGCAGGTGTATGCGTTTGCAGTTTGGAGAAAAATATTTAATTTTTACTGACAAGCACTGCCGCCTTGGTAGATTTACCTTTTTTGCTAAAGGGGTAATTTTTTTTACAGCAGAATTTACAATATATCCCACTTCTGAGCAAAATTGTGTCATGTCACCACTGAATGTTTTTTTTTTTGTGAAAACAACCCTCCTTTCTATTGGTGAAGAGCCATCTTTTTGTTAGAATAAGAAAAAGAAAGAAAAACCTTTTCTGTTGTTAGAGTAGTAAAATTCTAGCCACATAAGAAAATTTTGGATGTGAAGTCTCTGTGACTTTGAATTACGCAGAAAAGTCTTTGGAGGCCCTGAAACACAGGCATATATTGGTCCTGGAACTACCTCTGCAAAAGTCAATGCTTTTTCTCTCCCAGTATACAAAGTGACTGACCAAAAGCAAACCAAAGAAACGCAAGCACCTTGTAGCTCCATCAGTGCTATAAAGAAAGCAAGGTGTGTCAAGTAGCAGTTTCCCTATAGGGATGTTTACCTCTCCTGTATCTTGTCGCTGGTCCACATTTGGGTAAACTGTAAGACGAGGGTAGCTGAAGTTGTGCAGAAGGAGAAAGGTTGGGAGGGAGAGGGAAAAGCCCAAATTTTGCAATACGGCACATGTCCCAGCATAAGATGGGGCCAATCCCTTTTACTGAGATGGTACCAGCTCAGTCACTCCCGTGGCAGCAGTTCTCCTTGTTCGTGCAGCGGCAAATCCTCCTGCCATCAAGCTATGGATTGGGAAAGAGTTGTTCAGCATTTCAGAGCATCGATGAGCGCTTTGGTTTGCTCACCCAAGCAAGAGAGAAAGAAGGAGAGCACAGTTGTATAAGGCTGGGTTGTCTACCCCTGGGCGAGGCCAGTTCGCCCACTGATGCTCCTGTGACCATGGTCTGTACTATCCACGTAAATCTCCTAACTTCTCATTGGCATTGAAACCAGTAACCTGGCATTGGACTGCTGTTATCACAGTCTCTATTCCCTGTAAAGGATGTTGGACTCTGCTTTTGGCTACAGAAGTGAGAGAAAGGGTAGTGGGGAGTGGGACTGAAACAGCAAATACAGCTAGGGTTTCTTTTTTTTGTTTCCTTTTTTTTTTTAAGATTAGATGCAGACTCTGCAAATCAGAGATAACAAGACTGACCTAAAGATACAGAGTTAGTTTCCATAGCAATGAGACCTATGCATTCTCAAAATATTCAAGTCTCTATTAAGCTAGAAGCAGATAAAAATAATTTGCTTACATAAGGACATGCCAGATCTCATCCAGCAAAACGCTCAATTTTAAGCACGTGAGTATCAAGATAATGGATCTCCATATGTACCCGACTGTTTTGCTTGCCTGGGAAAGAAACACTTTTGGTAAAAAGTGCCTTTCTGTCCCTAGCTAGCTCTTTCTCAACCCTGACCCCCCTGCCCAGGACCTTTGCCTGCTCTTCCTGCTGTCGACCTATCTTTAATGCAGACTTTGGGTTTTATCATGGGACAGATCGGTTCCTCTCCACTGAGAATAAGAGTCAGGGCTGAGCACCACTCCTTCCCTCCAGCCTCCTCTCTAGCTTGGTTGGGAGCACCTTGGACCCACCACCTCATGATTTGGGTGAGATCAGATATGCTTGCAAAGAGGATGGAATGTGCTCTGAAAATGCGTGTGCTGAATAGGTATGTGCTCGCAGGAATTCTCCTTCTCCCTTCTTCCCCTGTCTCTTCAAGCGAGGACTAGGTGGAGTTAGGAAGTCGTGGCTGATCGTGCACTGCATTTCCTACCCACAGACCCTGCAGCACCCAGCCGGGATGGCGTGAAGGGAATGGGAGGTCTCTGCCACCACACCACGCGGAGCACACCACTGTGGCAGTGCACCGAAGAGGTACGTCTGGCCACTCCGCAGCTGTCCCCAGCAAATGCCACACTGCTGTTCATTAACCTAATATAAGTTAGATGGAGCTCATCCAGAATAACATTGCAAGGGCAGGACTGCAAATTCAAAACACTTCCATCTTCCATTTTCAGTTGTTTTGCTGTAAAAGGCATAAGAAGCCACCAGTGAACACGCTTGAGTCAAGTCTTTTCGTAACCAGTGGTACTAAATCATATAATAGCTCATGAAACTGTTCTCTGAGAACACCATGTTCCATTAGAAAAATCTGAAGTATGTTCCCTGTACTCATGAATTGCACCAAAGTTATTTAGCTCAGAAATGCTTTTCACAAATTAGCACTGATTATAAGACCGAACAGAATCAGGACTGAAAGGTACAGCAGGGAAAGCAAAAAGCCTACAGTGAAAAATAATCCCCTGAATATTTCAGACAGTTTCTTAAAAAAAAAAAGAAAAAGAAAAAAGAAAAAGGTGTTAATGACTTAAAGAGTCTCAGCATATTAGGAAGAACTGATTTAATTTTCTAATAGTGCAACCTTTTGTGAGACACTCCATTAGCTAATTGAAGGCATTTAATTTATTTAGTTCCAACTCGGGTGACTTTGTTTTCCTCTCCACCTTCCTATGGTGAAAAGCAAATAAAACATTCCCCACCAGCAAATTGCTCTTTCTTTGTTCAACAATCAATTTAAACTAAGACTACTTTCCAAGTGCTTAATAAGGTGCATGTTTTATAAACGCTTTACAAAGATGACAAAGCTGCAACGCTGCCTGACGGCGCTGGCTGCCTTCCAGCGATGGACTGAAGACACCATGGGATCACAGATTTTGTGGAAGCGATTTTTATGTTGTCGCCTGTCACCAGGCTACAGGAGTCTCAAAACCACGCTACTGTAATAACCAAAATAAGCAGTGAGTTGATAATGACTTCCTACTCCCGGCACACGGGGAAGCGTACCCGTGCCGAAGTTCAGAGAGCGATTACAGCTTTTGAAGACCAGCTGGCCCATCTGTTGCCAGTACTGCTGCTACTGCCAGCGACCTGGAGCTCAGCTTGGAGGGGCTGCTCAGGAGTTGCCTGGGTTTGTCTGTGGCACCCAGTTGAGCCCCTGGCAGCTGTGGCAGCACTGCTGCTCCTCCGGATTGTACAAACAGGCAAGAGAAAAAAAAGAAACTGCCTAATACGCTGCGAGAGCTCCTTGTGCGATGGGGCACGGTGCAGAGAGGCTGTGTCCTGAGGGCAGCAGCTCCCGTTTGCAGCGTACGTGGGTGAGAGCAAAAGGGAGGGAGGGAGAGGCTGAGCAGAGCCGTGTCTGTGGGTCTGTCTCTGCGACCTTGCCCTCCCCGCAGCTCCCTGGCGCATCTGAGGCGATGCAGAGATGCGGTTATCTCTGCCAAGCAGGGGCAGGACGTGCTTCTGCAGCCCTGGGAGCAGGTGGGCATGTTTGGAGACCTGCTGTGACTGTGAAAGCGCTTCAGTCATCACCTGCTGCTTCCCGGGCGAGTTCTAGGGAATTTAGGCATTTCCCATTTTCCAGGGGAGATCATTGCCTTGCACTCATTAACAGACTGTATTTCCCAGTGGGTTGCTCTTGGGAGAAGGAGAGGAGGGTACAACAAAACTCCTTGAGCGGTCCTTCTTCGTAAGTGCCCTTAGTCCTTTTCACCACTCTGTTTTACCTAGGTTTCCGATACGAATGCTTCAGCAGTCAAAGCTCCTGGTCATGGTGAACCTCTTAGTCTTATGTGTCGCTGGCATGGTGTAAGTTCTTTTCACATGCATGATTTTGCTGGAAGAGCTCTGCCAGCCTCATAAGGTTTTTTTTTCTACTGTCACTCTCCAATTTCTGTAGCACATTCATAGGTGAAGATGATTATTGCTAATTATTACTTTATAAACCTGAGATTTCTTTCACGATGCGTTAATCAAAGTAACTGGAAAAATTAATTCTCCCTGAAAACTAAATGGGGTTCTGCGAAGCAGGGCGCTCTCTTCAAAGGGGATTAAGTATTCCCCAGAGAGCTCTTCTAGCTCCTTGAAATGTATTGTAGTTTAGCTCTGGAATACTCCTATTGATTTATGACACAATATCAGCTAAATACTCTATTCTCAGTGGTTTTCTGCAGCAGTGGGTGCCAGCAGTAGGCTTTCATTAGATCTGTTGAGCCTCAAAGTCAAGTATGGCAATAATTTGCCTACTCCAGGAATTCTCAGAGAACGTCCTCATAGGGCAGTGATTAGAGCACATTTTAAAAAAATTAGTAAGTGGTTACCATGGACTTTGGTACCAATGTGTTGCTTTATCTTCAGCAGTCTGTTGAAACGGTCCTCTCTGTCGAAGAGAAACAGAAACAAAACAGGGTTCAATGTTAACCGTAAGGTGCACATCCTCCTCTCCAGTAGTACTGGGAAGGAAGACTGAGTCCATTTCCATCCGGAAGATTCAGGTGGAGATATGACAATGAAACCAGAGCATGTGAAAAATAACAATCGCTACTTGCTCCCACATTGCCCAAGGGTGGCGGAGACAGTGAGCTTGGCAGCGGTTTGCCTCCTTTAAAATTTTGAAAAGAATTGTCTAAAGAGGTAATAAAGTGTCACTGAGAGAAATGCCTTTCTGCAGATTTTTTAAGCAGAGGAAGAACTGTTGGAAAGGTAAGGGATTATTTAAAATGTGTCTAAAGGTCACAAATGGAAAACAGAAAAGGGATAAAACCCTAAGTCCATGACGGACTGTCCCTCTGAGATCACAAGACACATGCAGCCAGGATAGAAAATACCACTGCAAGTCAGTCAAGGTTCAATCTTCAGCAAGGAGCTGGTCTCTAAACTTAACTAACCTTAATTTCCTTGAGTGAGGTGACCACGCGTATTACATTTGTCTTGGGGAGAGAAGCAACACAGCCCAGCATATGTGTTTGCCAGCAACACCTATGCCCCAAGTAGCCTTTATTTGAATTCCTGTCATACTTATCTGCGTGCAGGACTCGGATCATGCATTGGGAAAAGAATCAGTACAACTCGCTGAATCGCAGCTCCTCTAAGGTTCAACAAAACGGGGTGCCTTAACTGTCCTCCCCATCTTCTTTGCTTCTTGGCCTTACTTGTGCGGTGTAAATCGTTCAGGTCCCTTGCGATCAAACAGTAAAAACGTCAGACATAGACGAAGCAGTGACAATTGCTGAGGCAATTTCTTTTTTCTTATTGCACAGAATTCAAGTAGTGTTGAAGTTGTAGCTCATGATTTGCCCAAGCTGTACCGGTAGCCAGACAAAGGCTTTGAACTGGCCCGTGTCCCCCACTTTGTCTCCCTGCTCACAGCTGTCCTTCCCTTCATCCTTGCTATCCTGTTCTCCTCTTTCTCTTTGTTTTCCTTAGGACTGTAGGAAAACAATTGTGTCTGTCTGGTGGCCTCCTTCAACTGCTGAAGAATTTAGACATGCACTTGAAAAAATAAGCATTCTCGTTCCTACCGAAGGCTTAAAGGAGATCCCGTTCTATGTGTGAACCAGTTGCAGTAGTAGTGAGTTTGAGCATCGGGGAACAACTGCTCTGAGGGAAAATTGCATTTCCCTTGTGAGAGTGTCATAACCAGGACACCCAGTTAGCGACATGATGAGGAGGCAGCTGGGTAGAGATTGCTGCTTGGACTCTGGCAGGCAGATTTGTCCCCTTTGCTCTGATGGAGAGGGACTTGCCCGCATGGGGGTGGCTGGCACAGCAGCCCACGGCGCAGAGGCCCCCCCCCCCCCCTGCCCTGGCTGCCGCAGGCGGCTCCCCCCCAGCGGCCCTGGCGCTGTCTCGGCTGATATCCTGGGGGGACAGCAAGGCAGCCTGCATGGGGACATCCATCACAGCAGTCACTGGGAGTTAAAATTTTTTGTTGTTGTTTTTTTTTTCCCCTGATAAGGCATGTTGAGAGATAAGGGGAGCATATAGCAGCTCTGTTTCTCAGAGATGTCACAGGAAATAAACTGAAGTTTTTCAGTGGTTTTTCTCCGGCAGACATGAGCAATTACATGTACAAAGTCTAGTAAAAGGCGCAGCAGCAAATTACTCTTAAAAACTTTAACTGGGTTTGACTCCACTGTACCATTTGTGCAAAAGGCAGATGATGCCCACTTTGAGGAGGTTTAAGCTCCCAGGTCACTTTTGCCTGCTACAGCCTGAGAAACAGAGCTCCACCGGCCTTATCTTCTCCCTCTGTGCCCACTGCACGTGTTCAGGCTTGAGTTCACAGAGTCAAGTGCCTCAAATCAGTTGAATCCATATTGCCTTCAGGGTCAAAAGCACAAGTCCCTGACACCACCTACCCATGCTTGCTTTTCCTTGTCTGGAGAGACAGCCTGGCTATTTCTAGAAAGTGCAAGCAACATCAAGGACCGGGGGATTTGGGCCAAGTGTGAGGTCAAAGCTGACATGACAGAGCAATTAGATAATCAGCTTCTGAAATCAGTGGCTATTAAGCATGCGTAGCCCAGACATCGTGGTGATTGGCACATAGCAGTGTTGCTGCTGAGGGTCTGTCAGCTGCACTGGCAGCTCCCTGCTCCAAATCCAGGCAGCACCTGGGAAGAGCAGATGATCTGCCTCCAGTCCCTCCACCCCGCCGTGGCCATTAGGGGTGGCAGGGTGCGTGGGGTTGTCCTCTGAGTTGGATTTGGCCCATGGGTCACAGTGCAAATCTTTCAGCGTTAGGAGAGGGCTGATCGCTGCAGAAGCATTTAGATTGTTATCATTTGATATAAGCTTGATCAAATTGGTATTTCAAGGGGTTTTGTTTTCATGGGCCTAGCTGCCATGGAAACGAGCAGAAGTAAGAAAAAATGAACTAGAGTAAAAGTCAGAAAAAGGAGGCAAAACAACTATTTTGATCAGTAACTTAGGGAACGCTGCTCCTTGGGTCTAGTGTAGGGTTTGTCAGGCGTAAGGCTGGGGAAGCCAACTCCAATTTTTTGCACAGGGCAAACCAAACGCTGCACACGTTGCTGACCGGCAGAGACATCTCACACAGAAGGACATGGTTGGGCTTAAATATGTTCAGTCCAGAGATAGATACAAACTTTGCCCGTGGCCATTAGGGGTGGCAGGGTGCGTGGGGTTGTCCTCTGAGTTGGATTTGGCCCATGGGTCACAGTGCAAAGCTTTCAGCGTTAGGAGAGGGCTGATCGCTGCAGAAGCATTTAGATTGTTATCATTTGATATAAGCTTGATCAAATTGGTATTTCAAGGGGTTTTGTTTTCATGGGCCTAGCTGCCATGGAAACGAGCAGAAGTAAGAAAAAATGAACTAGAGTAAAAGTCAGAAAAAGGAGGCAAAACAACTATTTTGATCAGTAACTTAGGGAACGCTGCTCCTTGGGTCTAGTGTAGGGTTTGTCAGGCGTAAGGCTGGGGAAGCCAACTCCAATTTTTTGCACAGGGCAAACCAAACGCCGCACACGTTGCTGACCGGCAGAGACATCTCACACAGAAGGACATGGTTGGGCTTAAATATGTTCAGTCCAGAGATAGATACAAACTTTGTGCTGAAGTCCCTTCTAGTATTGAAATAGAATACGACTTTTGGCTATCGCATATAATTTTTCTTGCTCTTAGAAAGCACTTTAGCAGAACTATGAGTGTGCATGGTACTTCACTGATCAGAGAAATTGCTTCCCTGCAGCGATTGCTCAACGGGGAGCGGGGGCAAGGACTTCTTGCGGTAAGATTGCGTAGCACAAAAGGCAGCTAGCTTTGGAGATGGAAGTGTGTAGCCCTTCTGTGCTGCATTGATTTTCACTCTCTAGCTATTATGAAATAAGTCTGGCTGGTTATTTTTGTAATTATATTTACTGGAAAGCATCTAACAATATTTATGGGTTTGAGCTCAACTTTGCAAAACTTTCTACTGGGAAAAAAAGAAAAATGTAAAAACAGTTTCAAAATGTCTTTTTTTTTCCCCCTCCTGTTTTGAAGGAAAAATAAGTGGGTTTGGTTTTCCAATCCTAGAAAAATATTTTTGTTTTGGTTTACCCAAAATATTTTCTCTCCTGTGTTTTTCAAGTTCATTGGCCAAATACAAATAACAGGTTCTTTCATCCTTTTCCATGGAGACAAAGAGATTGTCTGTTCTGTCTGTCTGTCATTTTAACTAAAGAATTTCCTTCGCCTTTATTCAAACTGATTGTTGTCTGCCTTCTGTCTGAAGGGTTACTGTATTCTTTATCTTGAAAAATTCACCGTAGTACAAAATAATATTTATGTCTCTATAAAGACGTTATTTAAAACGTCATCTAGAGAAATCATCCTCAAGAAACCAAAGGCGTTTGTCTATAAAGAGAGTGCGTTTGTTTGGCGCAATCAAGGAGACATAAATAAGGGTTGCGAAGTGTCATCTCTATGGTGACAGCATTAAGGCCCTTGCTCAGCATGTAGTGTGCTTTCACTTTCAGAAATTTGGGGGTGTTGACACTGGCAGAAGCACTGTGAGTTAAAAATCACCGCTTTGTACGGTATGTTTGAAAGCATTATTCTGATGAGGCTGGGTTATTCTGGTGAGGCCGGGTGTTTTAAACACGCCTGATTAGAATATCTCAACAGCGTTTCTATGGTATAAAGGAGAGTAAATATAAGCACTGTATTTTAGTTAAAAATTCATTAAAGTTCATATGACAATGAGCTAAAAGCTTTACTTTTCTAATAAATTGTTTGAAAAGCTGTTTATTTTAACTTCACTAAGCAGCTTAAATTGTTTTTATTTTAATCTGTGTTGAGAGCAATATCTGCAGATCAGAAATGAGAGCAGCGAAATTATTTGTTGATGCTTAGATATTTAAAGAGAGAGACTTGGAATCCATGTCTGCTATTGATTTTACATGAAGAAAATGGTTCAGATCCATTTTAGTACTAGAAAAAGCCCACTTAGAAATACGAAGTAGACCATAAAATCTATAGACCATAAAAAAAGAAACGCCATTGAATACCGAGAGTTCATTCTACATTGGTGAGTTCATTTATGAATAGAAAGATGATAATGGGAAAAAACCCGGTCGTATTATGCTACATTTAACTGCCCTCTGCCACACAGGGGACCAGGGGGCAAGGCAGGAGGACCTCTGGTCACCTGTGCAGAGCTCAGATTTTGCTGGTCTCCCAGCCAGAGCTGCGGAATGTGTCAGGCTCTGATATCACATTTTACTCAGCAGCTTCTTCCGTAACTCGGGGAGGCCTAACGTCTCCCTTCTCTACTGTTAAAATCCCGACTGTGTGTTGGCACACGGCAGTGCCCCTGGGAGGTACCTACTCACAGTGAACAAGTCTTTCCTAAATGACTACTGCTTCCTGAGAACACACAGCTCTGTGCAAACGTACCAAAGCGTCCCTTAGCACTGCACCTCGGCGCTTTTTTGTTAAGAAGGAATTCAGGCGCACGTTGTTAAATTCAGAAAAGCAATATCGCAAACCTAGCATATAGCTATAACACACACTGGTACCTATACATGGAGGTTATGGATATGTGTAATATACATGCACGCCCGTATTTGTGTTTTCACAAGTTCAGACTCACACCAGATGTCAATACAACAGTTCTTGCCAGGACTTGCACATCTATTCAGACTTTGCAGAGGAATGATCTATGAAGACCCAGAGCTTGACCTAGAAAGGTGGTATAGAGCAGGACGGCAAAAAGGGTGTCCTCGGGGATCAAATGAGGCTCTCAGAGTGGCTGAATGCTGCTGACTTTCATCTCCCTGCATCACATTAAGTGACAAAGCACCAACCCCTAGAAATTAAAGATTTATCAGTTTTGTACCAGATATCACTTCCTTTCGGACAGATCTGATACAGTTAGGCTTCTTAATTGCAATGGCTTTTTTACTCAGGCAAGGAGCTCCATCCACTTAATAACGCTTCCACCGGCAGCTACGTTCACGCCATGCTGCTGAACGGATGCCTTTCTTTGCAAATGGCTGTGAATAGGGGAAAAGAAACCAGGTGAGTTCCTGCTCTTCCTCTTCTCTGCATCCAGGTGGGAGGATCAAAAAGGACAATGTACCCCTCTGTCTTGCATTTCTTCCCCCTGGGGAGGGGGGGACGGTCCGTTGTGTGCCTGGGGAGAGAACATCAGATCCCCATGAGAACCAAAAAGGGCAGCTGTTCAGAGCTGACAACCCAGCGGCTGGGCTTTTCTGCTTGAGGGGACTCGAAGTCAGCTGCAGGTTCGAGGAAGCCCTACACCTTTTCTTCAAAGGTCCTCAAGAAGCACAAAAGGCCACTTAAGCTCAAAAGCTGGTTTCATGGGAGCAGATATTAAGTCGAGGCAAATTTTAGAACCGCAGAGAACTGACTGAAACCAGACTCTGAGAGGTTTGTACACACACCTAACCCTGCTCCTTCGGTCTACACAGCGTGGGTCCTCTCTTCCAGGCCCACTCCTGCTCTAACAGCCTTTCACCAGCTTCCTGGATTACAGCAAACACTACACACTGTCCTTTGGGCCCCCAGAGTTATTTTTCTTTCCACCACTTCAGGACCCTGTGCATCCTCTATTCCCAGCAGTTTTCTAATCCCAATTATGCCACAGCTTTCCAGTTCCCAAGATTTCTCATTTCAACTTGCTTTTTCTAGCTCTCTCCCTCTGTCCTTGGGAAGCTTCCTCCCCGCCAAGCAGGCTCATTTGCTCCCAGGAGGGACCAACTTCCCTTCCCCTTGCTGTGTCCACTTAATGAGTTACGTCTATTTTCAACATGGTGTATAACAGACAAAACCCATGAATAACTTACATACTTTCTCTATTTTTGGTGTTTTAGGAAGGGTATACTCAGAGGGATACACAGCGTTTAGTGTAGACGCACTGCAGCACCTTAACTATTGGAAAAGCTTGTTTTAGGAAAAAAACACAGTAGTATTTTTTCATACAGCCGTAACAAAATCAAACCCGTAGCCTATTTTGGGCTTCTACAACTGCTACACAATAACAGTGTTAAATATACCCATACCATCACGTGTGAATTTGCATGTATATGTATAAGAAAAATGTGATGTATATCCTATCTACATATATAAATACAAACTGGTTTGGGAATCAAGCTGTAGGACTTGTTATTATAACCTAATGCAAATAAGAATTCAGCGGTAACAGATGTGTAAGTAAGAAGCTTAAAATGAGGACCTAGAACAAGTGGAAAGAGGAACGAATTCAGGTGTCTGAAGCTTGTTACCTACTTCTGCACCCCAGCCCTGCAGGGGACCGAGTAACATGGAGGTCTGCAGAGCTGCCAGGGGTCTTTCAGCATCTGCAAGCACACAAACCCTGCGGGATTCTGGTGACGCTGAGGTTGCAAACCTGATGCTTTGGGTCTCTCTGCAGTGTTTGGGGCTCAGTCAGGGGGGATCACTTGATGGCTCCTGTCACCTTAGACCTCGCTCCCTCAAACAGCTCCTCCCGCATCTCTGTCCACTTTAGTCATGTGGGAAAAACCCAGCCCACAGCCGCTCAGCCCTTAAGAGCAACTGTTGTGTTATGTTAAATAGAATGCTTTAGTCAGGTTATTTTTCAGGCAGCGTCATTCACCTGGGAGCATGACTTTGGGCAAATTGTTTCAAAAATATTTCTTGAAGCTTCTTCTAAACCTGGGCTGATGTTGTGCTTAACACGGTTTTTAATCTAAAAGCTGTATTCTCTCTTGTTCCTTGCGTAGTCCATGCTTAATCTCAGCCCTAATGATTATTCAGAATTCAACTGCAAAGAAGGGCACAACTTTCTTCTGCTTTCTGCAACTCAGGTAATTTCATATACAAAGTATTACTTACCTTAATCTGCACTCCACCCAGGTCTCCACATCTGGAGCTGTTTCCTGGTGAAATGGCTGAGCTCCCTCCCACCCCACCCCATTTTGCCAGGGTAGTGAGGTCTGTGAGGTGGTACGTATAGCATCTGGGCCTTACAGACAGAACAGGCAGAGAAACTCATTGCTTAAATTACTTCTTTTTGCTACTAACCTATTTCAGTACGCTTTGTTTTCTTTTATCTTACTTGCAATGCAACGATTTTTTATAGCTGTTCCACTTTGCAAGAACATGCTACTTGTTATACCTTTTGTTAGAGTGTGTCTCCTGGAGTGGGGGTCACCTATGGGTTTTTTCACTGAAATATTCCTTTTTTTCTGCTCTGAAAATCTGGCTGTTGGAAAAGGGGCCTGACATTAAACAAAATTAGCCTCCTTCTTCTGGTAAAAAAGCAAATTTTTGTTATTTTTGATTAGGTACCTACCTGTTAAAATGGTGCTTTCAGTTTTATTTATATAAACATGTTCAGGAAATGAATACATATTAGCAGAAGATATGAATTTAAAGTGGCTTTGGTTTAATTAAGTCAATACATGTATTCTAATCTAGAATTAAATTGTCTTTAATTCATTTTAATTGATTTCATTGTCAAGTTAAAATGTCATCAAATGTGAAGTCCCTTTCAATAACAAAGCCCAGCGATTTTAAGAGACTTTCTTCAGGTCATTCAGAGATGCGGCTAGAAGGAATTCTGGTGTAGAATTAAGAAAGGGTCTGAATTGATGGAATGAGATGCTGGTCCAGCTGATCAGGTGCAAATCCAGAAGGCACAGTACAAGAACAACAAAGCGAAGCCATTCTCCCTGTTGTGGGTCCACCGAGCCTGAGTACCTGAGTTGTCTTTGGTTGAAACTCAAGGCACCGGAGGGTGGAGACGAAGGCACAGAGCTGACCTCGGTGTTTCACTCACACTGAGGTTCACCAGTAACCTCCACACCACGCTTTCACAGTCTTGACCTCGGTGTTTCACTCACACTGAGGTTCACCTCCACACCACGCTTTCACAGTCCGTAAAACAGAGGCACCGGTGCTCTTCCCAAGGAAGCACAGTGAACTTCATAGGCTGCTGTTATGGGCTGTATGGACAAAATACAAATAAGTCAATCAAGTATTTAGAAAACTGCTTTAGCAACACAGATAGCTAGAAACTTAACCTGAGGGCTCGTGATGGCAAGCTGTGCCTCTCACCTGTGCAGACAGGGCAAAAGAGTATTATGGGAACTCATAGATCACCAATGTCGCTGTAGCATCAATTTACAGCCTGAGATTACTATTGATATTTTTACAGCCAAAACTGAGGGTTTGTTAGAACCTGACAGCATCTGAAGGCAGATTCTGCCTTAATGGTTATTACAAAGCACTTGGATGATAGCTTCAAAAAAAGATACCCCAAATTTAGTATGGCTAAGTTGTTAAGATCACAGTTGCCTGAGAGGGACACTCTTTTTACCATTTCCATCATCACTTCTGTAACTGGCACTTTATAGAATCAGCCATTGAATATCATTTAGCCAGACAAACCCCACACAGGTTTTCAGCTGAGGAGGGAATATCTGTCATCCATGTTCGTGTGAAAAAAAAAATAAAGTGAAGTTCTAGAAATATTTCATCATTATAGTGGAAGATGGGTCTTTGGGCATCAACCAGAGCTCCTTTTGCAGCAGGCTCAGCCCTGAAGCTTTGTCACACGGAGGGATTATAAAGCATAATGTGGGTTCAGGCCTCTGGAAAAGCCACAAGCCATGTTTTTAGTTAAAAGGACAAATCATTAGAAGCGTGCTGACAAAGTCTCCTACTGGAGAAGCAGCTGATGATGCCAGACGACTTCATTGCTGGTACAGATTTAAATCTGTTCCCTGCTGGTCTACTGATATTTATGCTACTGCTTTAGATAGTAGAACCGTATTGATCCAGGCTGAGGATGAAAACAGAAATTGCCCTCCAAGCTATCTAAGTTATCAGAAAAAAACCCCCAAAGGTGCAGAAGAGGAGGGTGAGTTTTCACATGGAGCGGCTGTTGAAAATGGGTGAAGCAAAACAGGAACAGAAAGGAACTTTTTTTTGTGAAACACCTGGGGAGTTATTCCAGAACAGTTTCTATAATTACACGTTAATCCAACTGAACTTTCAAATGTAGATAATACTTGACTCCTATTCCTAGGCAAGGGATTCGTTTTCAAGCCATATGTCTTCTCGGGATCCATATTCACTGAAAATAGATCGCTATGTGCAGAGGCAGTTGAAACAAAGATCCCTCCAGATCAGTTCAGAGCCAGGTTAGCCTCTCAGTAAAGGCTGATGGGTTTTGTTTTGACTGTCTTGCATTAACAGGGAAGGGCATCTTTCAAAACCCAATTCAGTTCTATTCAGTGTGGGACTAAATGTTAGGTGTCGGTCGCCCATGCAATGCTTCCTTTGACACTGTACCCATATTTCCAGCATGCTGTAAGCAGCAGCTGGGCTCTGAGGAGCAGGTACTGACTGAGCCTGCTTCTCCGAGTAAATAGCTGATGCACAGTGTGCTTCCAAGGCTGCTGCTTGATCGGGTCCTGTTCATTTATCACATTTTTCACTGTTTAATTAAAGGTGATGGGAAAATTTCCCTAAGATTGTTTCACTAATCCTGTTTACGGCACATCCCCAAAGCAGTCACATCAGCACAAGCGCAGAGGCAGTGGACTGTGTCCTAGGTGCAAGAAATAAAAAGCAGGAACCTCTTAAAACAACTTTTCTGCCAAAACTTGGAACTACGTCCCCTTTTTTCCATTGGGTTTATTATTTTTCAACTCCATAGTCTGGACTCTCATGTAACTGAACATTCCCCTTTCCGGAGAAGAATCTTCACTAATTACATGTGTTATTGTTCTGTCTGGGCTTCAGAAGAAACGATGTATTTGAATAATCAGTAGAAATTGAATTGTAATTTAATAGAAAGTCAAGCAGTCTCTCAATGCTTCCAGCTGCGTGATTAATGCTCTGTAAGGAATGCCTTCATGTTTGTTATGCAGAAAGCAAAGTTTAGACTTTCGTTCTTTGTAGAATAAGGGAGAGGGTAAATAAAGAAAATCAATTATAAATGTTCCGTTAATGAGGATGAAGATGGAATATATCTGTCACTGGGAAAAACCCTGGCTTGATTCCCGAGGGACTGCCTCCCAACAGTTTTGGCTTAGCAAAGGCGTCTGAGCAGGCTATTCTTGGTCAGATAAAGAGAGGCGCTGCTGGCAGCACACACTCTGTGGAGACTTGAAATCTCTGCAGTATGGTCCCTAGCTTGGTCCAGATGTACTGATTCTCTAGGCACAGTGAAAGACATATTTATTTGATCAAGGTTTTGGAGAAAGCTGTGGGTATATTCCCAGAATGATGAATGGGGGAAGAGAGGATGGTAAGAATGACAATTGTTCAAATAGAACTGAGACTGGTTTTGGTTTTGTTTCCCTGTTACTGCTGAAATATTAATTATAAGCTGGGTTATTTAATTTTATTTATATTAGTGTAAATACATAATTGTATAAATCCTAGCAGTCTCATTCCCCAGCAAGAACATATGCTACTAGGGTATATTTAAAAACCAGAGAACCAAATCACTGCTAAATATGGAACCATTGCTTGAATTTACAACACCCTTTAGGGAATTAGTGTCCTCCCACTCCCTCAACAACAACAGAAATAGTCCGTCCTACTGGCCAAACAGTTACTTCCAGATGACACTAATCTGACCAGCTGAAGCTGGTGGTGAGGATTACTACTCGTGGTGGATACAGTTAAGCATATCTTGTGTAAGGTTGCAGAGAATCAAGGTGAAAATTGGCCTCGTCACCCTGTGAAGAACACTTTTAACCTGACCTAAACCATATAAAAATGTAGGAAATACCATGAGCTGTGCTTGGTATTGTTCTGATTAACTCTTTTCAAATTAATTCCGTATGTGGGCTTTCTTTTTCTGGAGTAAGAGTTCCTGATTCCAGTTTAACTGGAATATCCCAATTGCTTTCCAGTATAAAATGGCCACATCTGGTGTTATCTAGGAATAGCTGTTTCATGACGGCTTAATGAAAAGCATAAGCAGGCCCAAGTTGTGCGTTTACAACAGAACCTATTAATTTCCACACGAGCTGAAGGTACTCTGCCATTTGCAGGAATGAGCCACTCCGAAAAGAGCACTCCAAGGCCAGTGATGCTAAATCAGTGATAAGAAGGTTTTCTATTATGTTTTAAAATTGATAAGTCAAGCCAGACCTAGTGCTAAATATTAATTTGTGAAAGACAAATGGAGAAATAACAAAAAGCTTAAGCTCTGTTACAGACTATAGTTTCAAACATCAATCCAAATGCAGATATGTGTGTCTGTCTTATTTTACTTCCATTCTTTTCTTCAAAAGAGGGAGGCAGATTTTCAGCATCATAAACTGCTTTCCATCTTCTTCCATCCATTAAATACATCTCCTCTTAAAAAGCACCAAATGGCAGTCAATAAACAGAGGTAACCACTCGTCAGGGACTGCATAGACATCAACATTTCCTGCATCTCACTGCTGGTTTTTTTTGTCTTTTTTTTTTGTCTTTTTTTCTGCCTATCT
>NW_009259317.1:492741-506403 GCF_000687185.1 Egretta garzetta | reverse complement strand
GATATCTCAGCTTCCTGGGTACACCCATGCAAATGGCAATCACGATCCTCACCTGCTTGGTGCAGGATCCACCCTCTGAGAACTACCCTGAGATCACCATCTAGTAGGAGCCACCAGTGTTGGGCAGGATGCCACGTGCCATTTCTCTGCAGCTTCGGCCCCTCCGCCTGCCCACCTGGGGCTGCCCATGGCGCCGAAACAACTGCTTCTCAACCACGTGGTAAAATGCTTTGGCTTTTTTTTTTCCCTGGTTATTTTTAGCACAGATCAGTTCACTGATCTTATTTTCCATGTGGCCTTGGGGTGGGGGGTGGTTTGGGGAGAAACAGTTGTGCCAAAACAAACAGTGCGAGATGGGAACAAGTGGCTGAAGGTCAGAACTGCCGAGCCGGCATCATCCCAAGGAGGACAGCACCCGGAGCAGTGCTCCCACCCTGCACGCACACGGATGTAAATGCCTTTAGGTCCCTGGGGATGGGACTGCGTGCAAGCCAGGGGCTGCAGCAACCAGCAGATGAAGGCTGGTGCAGGCGGATGGTCTGTCTTTCAATCTCATCCCCCGGAGGCTGTGAAATCACAAGTAGCCCATTGATTGTGGCACTTGTGTAGAGAATGGAGGTTCAGCCCCTTGTACAGTCACGGTCCTTCTTTAACGCTTTCCTTCTTTACATGTATGTTATGACGACAGAGATAGCGGGGCCCTTAGGCACAAGAAGTGTCCCTTTAGTACCCCAATTAGATATCTTTAAAAGGTAACGTGTATCACCTGCACCGCACTTCAAGTAGAATTTAACTCTGCTTCTATTTGCTTAGCTTTTCCTCCTAAATTTGATTAAGAGCCTGAGGCTGGAAGAGAGCAGAAGAAATAACAGCAAGCTCTCCCCTCCTGTCACCTGCTAACAGTGGTTCAGGCAGTTAATCAGGATCTGCTATGAGAATGACTGAAATGACACAGTCAAGGAATCCTGCTCGGTCAGGTTTATCGTTCAGTTTATCATCTTTTCTTCCTTGGGAAGATGGTTTCTGAGGCTATATGAGAAGGTCAAGCCCCTTTTGACCTTAGGGTTGCCAGCTGGGTCAGGGGATCAGTAGAAATTCTAGGACACAGCTGTGGAGGTATGTGAGCACACTATTTTTTTTTTAAAATTAGATCACAACAAGACAATAGTATATTTTGTTGAAATCAGAACCAAGAAGCTTACCGATAGTATTACATAAATAAATACCATTTTATTTTTAAGGAACTACTATGGGGATTTAAGAAAAAAAATCTTCTCATCTTTAAATCACTGGAAATGGAACAGTAATTGTAGGCCTAGCTGGAATATTAGGAATTTGAAACATAGATGCTTGGCTCTATAACTTAAGAGTTCTGGAATATATATGAATAATCTGCTAATTGTGAACCAATTTGCTAACTTGTAAATCTGCAATAACACACTTGCTCCCTTACATGCAAGAGAACTCTATAAATAATCAGGTGAAATTTGCTTTTCCCCGTACCAGATATCAGTGTCACTAATAGCAAGCTGTGCATTCTCGATTAGTGATTACGTTGCTGCAATTAAGTTACTTCTGGTGCTTTAAAAATAACCTTGACAATTCCACTTGTCTCAGAATTGCCTGGCAGAAATCATTCCCAAGAGCAATGCCTGTGTCACAAAACGCTGTTGCCACGTTATTGGATTAAGGACAGTCAGCAAGACGAGTCCAAAGCACTTCCCAAGATTAGTTTCTCAGGGAAAAACGCTTTCCCCAGAAAATCTATGCTCCTAAGAGAATGTAATCCACTGCCTACTGAGAGTCATAGCAATCTTACCATGATATTAGATAAAAAGCAGGGTAGAAAAGCTCTTTGGTGGAAAAACCTCCTAGGACAGCATGTAGCACAGCAGTTGGATTGAAACAGGTTTATCCAACTTGACATTCTTCTGAAACTTGCTCTATTTTTAATTGTATTAACAGTGCTGCAGAACAGTTGAGTGGTTAAACCCACAGGCTGCTTTTGTCACCGGGTGCTGTTTACATGACTCAGATCATGCAATTTTACCTCTATGTGCTCCTTCTGAGGAGGAGTGGGGATGGTACTGTGTTGGCTCACCACGAACAGGCAGCTCAACGCGACCTCCAGGTGTTATGCCAGTGAATGTATTGGTGCTGCACCTCTATCTTGAATATCGTGTGCTGTTCTGGTTCTCCCTTTCTTATCAATCTCATGAAATGATCTGTTAAAATGAGAAAAGGTACTGAAAGTGGTTGAAGTGGATGTACTTGCCTACTTGTGCCGCTCTGTTGATCTTAACAGCTGAAATATATTTGGCTCCACTTTTTCAGGAAGTCTAAATAAATTTTCTCTTCTCTCTCTCTTGGAAATGACCGAAGAGCCTGTAACAGAGAGCCGTTAAATAATGACCTTTTTGAAGGAGGTGAATAAGGAGCAATTGCAACATTTCATAAGACGAAACCTAGAATTAAATTGCTAGGAATGGATTTAAAACATCAAAGGAAATTCTTTTTCATGCAGTTCACACCTAAATTGAGTCACCTTTTGCTGCAAAGAAGTTGCAAGGCAAAAACTGTGAATGAGATTTAAGAGCAATTCTGGCAAGGATATGAGATGATATGAATTCTTAACCTGACCCCAAAGTGCAGGTTTTATATTCCTGTGACTTGTACCCCAGTAGCAGGAACTACTGCTGTGTATAACTTGAAAAGGAAGTACCCATATATTCAGTGCTATTGAAATATATATATGTATTGTAACACAATTTATAGCATCCCGATACTGTTTCTAGTATCTTCCATTTAAGGAAGAAAGAGAATATCAAAGTACAATTAGTACAATTGCTGTTTAATTACTACGAGATACAAGTGCATCAAGATGTATCAGTCTCTAAAATTGTACTATTAAAAAATCATTATTAGCTTGAATCTATTCACAGCCCACCACTACAATTTAAAAGTGGGCTGCAAGACAAATTCAGATTCACTTCATGAAGGTACTTTTTTTTTTTTTGTAGTCCATCAGTTTTATCCTTCAGTCGGCTCTTTTATACTGGTGCATTTGAATTTCATGGAGCCGTCTGCAAGACAAATTCAGATTCACTTCATGAAGGTACTTTTTTTTTTTTGTAGTCCATCAGTTTTATTCTTCAGTCGGCTCTTTTATACTGGTGCATTTGAATTTCAAATGGAGCCGTGGCAGGAAAACGTCTCTGTAACCGCTGTTAACTAGAAACACCGAGAAATCCTTGCTGGCGCTCAGCGGGAGGCTTTCATTCGGCCCCTCAAGACTAGAACCTCGTCCTCTTCTCGAATACTGCCAGGGCTTTTTCTTCAATATGCGGGTGCTGGGCTCACTTTTACAGTAATGAATGAGAACTGCTGAGCAGGGCACGAAAGCTGCCGAATTTTTCCAGTTTCTGTTACTGTCTCTGGGTGGGTGTGCATGGGTGCACCTAGCACACAATAAATAATCCCTTGTGGTTGAAAAATGACCAGATACTTACCTGATATGAAAAATATAAACAATGAAAGTAGTGTTCTTTCTATCCAGGCATCAAATTGTCCAATGGAACAAAAGCTGCAGTGCCATTTAACATACAGTTTTTGACACTAACTAACCTTTCTCATCCATACTGCGTGTATTTTAATCACCAGTCTATCACGTTAAACGAGGGTTCACTGATCAAACGCCAGCAATGCAGGTGTGTGGTTGTCCATACGTGGTGCATAGCGCTGCCCTCCCCTGTCCCTGTAGGACCTGTAGCCCTGCTCCAGGCTGAAGAAGCACCCCCACCCTGTGAGGGGCTCCAGGACTCCAGCATCACTGAAAACATCACCCTTGCCTCTGCGAGTGCCTCCCCTTCTGGGTGGGCATGGTTTGGGCTGTCCCTGCCTGGGAAGGGTCCAGCTTCTGCTGCATCTGGGCTCCTCTACCCACCAACCGCTGTGGCTGCAGGCTCTTCCCCCCCAGGCAGGCGCTGATGGGGACCGATGCATTGCCATGTATCGTCCCCTTGGTTCTACCAGTGTCTCTGGCATTGACGGGGCCTGATGCCCCCACCGGCAGGGAGGCAGCCCCTTGCAGGTGTCCTTGGAGGGCTGACTCTAAGTGAGGCCCACAACTGTTTTCCATGGGTCCAATCAGTCTGCTGGAGACTGCCCATTGACAGGTACACCGATTTGTCTTTAGGAAACTAGAGTTGTGGAGACCCTGACTTGGGGTTTCAGCTGCTATTTGGTGCCTTTATCCAGAAAGATGGTTCCTGGGCAGCACCTGTGGCCTTCAGGATTCTCCACTCCATGAAAGCGACCTAAGGGAGGACATGCAGGTCTTTTTCTAGAGTAACTTTTTCTCTGGTTCACCCACTAATTTTGTTGAATTTTTGGGGGGGTTGATTTTTTTTTTGTGTGTGCTGGCAAGAGATATGGAATAAGAGAGCCCCAGACAAAAGTCTGGCTGGCATGCCTGTCAGAGCTGCCTTGGTTTCTGCTGATCTTCCAGCTGCTGGTTCCATCTGTTGTCTCCTGCTTTTTCTTTCACTTGCAAACACCTTAGGGCATGAGCCATTTCTATGTGTGCAAATCAAAAGGGGCGGGTATGGTGCAGTGCAAATCCTCAGCACTTCAGCAATTCATACAATATTAAAAATGCTCAGTAAGAGATTTCCAGTGTATTTCCAACCATATCTGAAATAAGACTCCTAATTAACAAATGATCAAGGACAGCACAGTGTTCGTTAACACTCTACATATGTGGCAGCTCTGATTTGTGTACTGAGGCTTTTTTTATTGTTGCTTTAATAGTTTTCTTTTTCCTAACCATCCCTAAAGGGCAGTATCTGAGCGTTTGATTGGCGATGCTTGTCTGTGCAAGCTTGCTGGCAAATGCTGGTCTTCTGCATGAGAAGTGAGCTGGTGGACACTGGCTCTGAATCACCACAGGTTGCTCCTTCAACAACAATTCGGTCCTGGCTCCTGCTCTTGACCCTCCACACACTCCTCCCAGTGTGACTTGTCTTGGTCTCTCCTCCTCTTCCCAGTCTGGTCTCTCCCATTTCTCTCTCTTCCTCCCTTTACTTTCCCAGTAGCCTCTTCCCCAAAGCGCTTCAGCCAGATTGGTTTGTGCTCCATCACAGCAGGGTGGGAGCGCACCCAGCCTCTGCTGGGCATCTCCAGGGGTTGGGTACAGCCTCCTGCTGTCACCTGCAATGGTCACCTGCCACTTTGGCCATTGCATATGTACCTACCTTGCAACTGGGAGGCAGCACACGCAGACAGGCTCAGAGGCTGGCTTCATCCTCAAGCCCTCATTTTCATGGAAAAGTGTAGCCATTTACAATACCAGTGTAGTCGAAGGGGTGCTATACTTACACAAGCGACGCTACGCTTGTTAGGTGTGCTTATGTTGGTATTGATTTTCATACAGGTAGGGAGATAACATTTCTTTTTCTCGTCTGTCTTTACACTATGCAAACTTCTTCCACAATTGATGGTACATGTCTAACTATGAAAGTCAAAGACCACCCTTCTAATTGGCATGTTTATATTTTGGATAGAAAAAGCCTAGTAAGTCACAGAAGGAGAAAAGGTGGGGAAATACGACTGCTGTGTCATTGGACTACAAGTTAAATCATATAACTTCAAAATTTTCAGCAGCAACAAGAAGAGTAATGTCATTAAAAAGGTTTGCAAAAGTACATCCAGATTTGAAGCAGCCACATGGTGGACATCAGGACTTCCTCAGGCCTTACAAACAAGGTGTCCTGCTGGAGGGGTCTGTTTCTGAGGCGGAGGGAGATATGAGGCAACACTGCGGCTGCAGCACGCGCTCTGCTTTTTCTACCTGCTTAGACTTGGTAGTTTGTTTTATTTTAAAACAGAGTTTCTAAATAAACAACTGTGATAGCTCGGTGCAGCAATCTGTGAATACAAGAATGTATGAACTTGCTGCCAAGGTTTTTGCTGAAAGGCCAGGGGGAAAAAACCCCAACCTTATGTTTTGCTAACTGGGGCTTATTGGTAGCAGATATCAGCGATGCTATTTATTTGGTGGCAATGCCATTGTAGCTGGTGTGAAGAGAGTAAGGCATGCTAAAGGCTTTACCCTTAATAAGTGATTTTCATGCTTCCCATGAGGATTATGCTTTGTTTGTCCCTACATAGTGTAGTTTTGTTTGGTTATTTTTTTGTTATGAGAATGAATATGTTTGTTGGTACTTATGGCAGGTCTGAATTTGGTTAAAAAAAGCCCTGGAGATCTCAGGCAAGTTACTGTTTTATTGGAGTACTTATTGTCCTTGTCTACATTTGCATCACTCCTCTCAAGCTCATGTTAGGGCAGCTACACTGCAAAGTGCATCCAAAATAACAGCCAAACGAATGCTAGCGCTAAGTTCACTTTTGCATGCCACAGACCTGTTTCTAGTTGCCCAGTGCCTCTGCTGCAGGTTGGCATCCCTGTAGTGACTGACTGGCTGCTGTACATCCCCACCTAGGTGAATGGTGCTTGCTTCAGTCCACAGTGTGCCATCTCAGTTTCAGGTGCAAAGATTTTGGGTTAAGATGCCAGGCCTGGAACAGCTGAGGCAGGGCCACACGCTCTTCTGCCACCCCTGCTGTGGAGAGGGGGAGGTCAGGAAACCACGTGCTGGGATTAGTAACACAATATACCACGGCAGGAAAATTCACCAGGGCTCATCTGTTGGATCCTGAACGCTTCTGAGAGCACGTTCAAAGTCTTTTGCTTTGGTGAGGCATTTGGTTTGGGTTTTTTTTATTTTATTTTTTTATTTTGGTGGACTGAGTTCCTCTCTGAAGTACGCTCCAGTGAGCCATGGGAGAGTGGGCCTGTTCTCTCTGGGCTCTTGGAGCAAGCCACAGGAAGATGTTAAGAGGACTAATAGAACTCTGATGTAGATGATCTGCAGCCACATTAATTATTGATCATGTTAGCAGTTGATGAGTCGTGCTAAATTGATCTGTGGCAAGATAACGTGAATTAAAAGCTGCTTAAATATTTAATTCCGGGCTCTTTCTATATGACAGGAATTTGAATGAAAGGCTACACAGTAGCCATGATTCGAATCAACTTTTCAGTAAAGAAGAGCTATCAGGATAAAAGGTACTCTCTAAATGTAAATTATGATTTATTAGAGGAGAAGTCTCTTGCATGTAAACATTTTAAGGGAGGACTGAAAAGTTTTCTAGATTAAATTCCCTAAATATACGATGACGGATGGAGATTTTCTTGTTATTAGTTCCATCCCTGCGTATTTTACTTTTAATTAAACCTTGCTACACCTGAGGCAGTGCAGGAGGCACTGTAGGGAGAGGGAGGGAGACTGGAAGCCAGTAGGAAGTGAAGGAGGACTCTTGGCTGAAACTCCATCTGCTCGCTGCAGCACTGCAATGCTGTGCAGCTGGAGCACAGCTTGAGTGAAATGAATCCGTAGGTGACTGCTGAGAGGAAGTAAGGGGGCTAGTTCTGACACTGGAGATATAGATATATGTGTGTGTATATATATATATCAGACAAAAGAGTTTGCTGATAATTCTGCACGGGGGGCTTGTAATGGTAGGGGAGGGCTTGGGGAGCCAGTGCCCTGCGTGTCAGCAGTTAAAGTGCCTTGGACAGCCAGATAAGTCCCGTTGAATAAAAAGCTCGGCATCACTCCATCTGAAGAAGAGCCGCTCAGACCTCCTCAGCATGCTCTGGCTGTACCGCATTGTCCCACAAACTTTTTTGAAGGACTCTGTGGTATCATTAATACAGTTTTGAAGGTCGGCACACTTTCCTGGTTGGCGTAGGTGCTGCATTTCCGAATAAATTCTTCCCTGGTTTCTCCCAGCCTCTCCACAGAGAAACATCCTTAATGGAAAGCAGGCCTGGTCCTGAAGTAGAAACATGTTTTATTTCAGCATTAGAGCGCATACGGGCTGGAGTTATCTTTCGTGGGGACGCTCCTGCCTACTGCAGTTTCTTCCTTCCCTTTCGCCTCACTTCATTCCTCCACGTACCAGAGAGCACTTTGGCAGCTGAGGGTATTTGTCTTGTTTTTTCTCACCCTTCACAAAGGCTGTCCTCTGCTTAACATGCACATTTTTTTCCTTCGGAGCCATTTTCCTCCGTAGGCTCTCCGAGCTGGCCAGCCGCCAAACAGTAGGGTGAGCTGCATGAAAAAGCCTTGATCATTGACAGGCTGTCTTACAATTTCTTTCTTGTATTCAAGATGCAGATGGATGTTATTAGAAAGGTTTTTACTTCGAATGTGCGTGGCTTGTCCACATGCCCGAGATTAGTGCTCAATACTCCTATAATGCTTTTTATCCTCAAAAGGGCTTTACAAGCGCCGGCCCTCAGAACGCCCCTGCGAGGTAGGTGCACAGGTTTTGTTATATGCTTTGTAACAAGGAGGGACACATGTTGGTGACTTGTTCAAAGATGTGTCACCCAGCAAGCATTATAAAGGAAGGAAATCTTGATGCTTCCCTAATGTTCTCCTGTGACATTTTCTTGTCTGAAAAAGTGGTAAGAGTTCACCACAGCAGTGAGTTTTTTCCATATGAAAGAAGTGATTAGTGACATCAAAAATTAAAATGTATCTCAGGTTGTAGTACTACCAGATAAATATGCAGCATTTCTAAAATTTATGAGGACAAATTTCCTACTGCACTAAAGCTTCATTTAATACAGCAGAACGGGAGCCTAAGGGAATCATCAAAGAGACCCGAGTTTGATAGAAGATTTGGAGTGCTTGCCTCAAACCATACTTCAAAACAGAGGGAAATGATTTTAGGAGGAGTGGTGAAAAATGCCTGTCTTCTCAGCTGAAAGGGCAGCACAGGATTTTTTTTTCCTCTGCTTTAACTGCACGATGATAATTAAAACAGCTACAGTAACAGCAACAGTCCCAGTATGAACTCCCTTCTCCTGAAGGTTCCTGTAATATTGTATCTCATCTTAGTGAGGGGGGCTGAAATAAGATGTAGCTGTGAAAGGCATCTTTATAATTATGCATTCTCACCGAGCTTTTACTGGCATGACTACGCTGGCACGCTTTACCTTGCACAGACAAGCCAGCAAAAGTTTCAAGTGCCGACCGGCATACGTAATCTGGCCAGGGCCAAGATCACTCTGCGAGATGCAGTTTCTGAACTAGGTCGGCAAGCCCTTGAAGGGTGTCTAATAACCAGCATTAGGGGTCTCTGTATCCTCAGTGAGCCTCAGGGCCTGCATAGGTAGCTGGAGGAAATTGGCTTGGAAAACAGCGGTCACCTTACCCCCATAAAGGAATAGTTAAGAAGGCTGTGAGATGGTCAGGCACTTGCTCTGAATAAACTAGCAGGGGCTGGCTGGTAGGAGACTACAGGCACGAGGGCTCGATGTACAGGCATATACCTTCCTTATGCTTTCTGGGTAAATAGGTTGAGAATAGCCTGTCTAGCTCAAGTCATGAGAAGGGTAAAGCTGGATAGCTTAAAACTGGTATTTATTTTAATTTTGCCCCATCTTCCCTATTTTGACTAAGCTTTGCTTTCTTTAAGATTCCCCCCCCCCCCCCCCCAAGTAAATAATTGCATGTCCAGTGAAAAGAGGACTCTGCAGCATCTTGGGAAAGATGTTGAGAATCAATTTTACTGCACTCTCTGGTGCATCTAAAAGGGATGTCTTCTCATGCTGCATACAGCCGTGTGAAGGAGTGGAAGGAAATAAGCTAGTCATGCTCTCTTAATCCCCAAAAGGGATCCTTACTTGTTTTTCCAGAATAATTCTACGTTTGGATCTTATCTCCCTCTTGCTGCTCTGGGAAAGGTATCTGGCCCCAGAAATTACTCTGGAGTTAAGGGAAATGGGAGTTCTTTCTGGTTTTCTGACCACTGTGCAGTGCCTCAGATGAATTCAGGGAAATGATGGGCAGATAAATTAATGAAAATTATTTTATGGGAAATTACAGCTGGAACAAGTCATTGCATTTTTATGGATTCCACATCCACAGCCTTTAATGTCAGCTACCCTGTTTCACTTTGTAATCCTGTAAGTAAGTACATCTAGGCCAATTAAGCATTTTCAGTTGCCTTCAAAAGAGTTGCAAATGGCTACAAGAGGTTGAAGATGCTGTACAGTTTAACCTTAAACATTTGGGGCAAAGAGATGCTCTACCAGGGCTTATGATGTACCTGCATGGTTTTTATGACAAAACATAGGTATGCTCATTGCAAAGCCATGAGCTGTTTAAGTTAATATCTCAAAGCTGTGTAATGCTTTGGATATGTTCAGGACTTGTATTCCTCTTTAAAATTTACAAAACCAGAGATTTGCAAGCACTGCAGGATGGGTCCAGGCTACCTCTGGACCAGTTTTTTTTCACATGCCATCACATCTACAAATACTTCCTTATTTCCCACAAGACTACCCTTGGAAGTGTTGGGTTTGAAGCTCCCACAAAGCGAAGTGCAACTTGACTCCCACATGCACAGATCTTTTAAGATCTAACCACAGCAGGAAAATACTTCCCCTAGCTTCAGTGTTGGTCTCTGAGTTCAAATCAACTAAATATCTGTACCATTATTGCTGGTTTCACAAAAATATGTGATATTTTTGCTTGAAAGGCCCCTCGTTGCACTTTGAAGATGTGCTGATGTGTGTTTTTAATCAATTGTATTTACATTGCCCAGGGCTATTAACCCACTATCTGGCTCAGAGATTTACATATAAGGTGAGCGGGACCTGTCCTAAAAGTGTATTAGTGATGAGCATGGGTTAAGAATTACAGGTACTTCAAATAAAACTTCAGAAAGTCTATCTGAAAATAACAAAATATCCATGCAAATTCTTCACTTTTGGAGCATTGGCATTATTTTTTGGAGCACGAGGGACCAAGACAAATTAATTGAAGGTGACATTTTCTCTTGTACTTCAGCTCCTCTCCTCCACGGTGAGAAGAATCTAACTTCATACCTGAACGCAGTAGTAATGCAAAGGCTTGAGGCAAAATTGTTAGCTATTCACATCAATGGAATGAAGCTACACAGCTCGCTTCCACCTGAGAGGAGAACCATTTTAAAAGTTTGTGCGTCGCTAACAAGACACAGATGCCACCACTGGGCAAACAGGGGCAAGATGGTTTTGTCGTTCATCAGGCACCCCTTCCCAGGGGCACGGCTGAGCATAGGGGAGAGAGGTCTCTCTTTCCGGGGGCTTCAAACAGTGCACAGGGTTTTTTAGCTAGAGACCAAAAGGGGCATATCCACCCTCTGTCACAAGATCGCGAGAACCCCCTGCAGCCCCAGGGGGGCTCAGAGCCAAGCAGCAGGTATTTAGCTGTTTATAAACTAGCAGGATTTTGTTGATCTCACTGAAATACTTGGATTTTAATCAGATGAGGACCTGGACTGTAATGCAAAGATACACTGAAGCAGCAGAAATGCTCCACCCTAGCCAGCTCTTCTCCCACTCAAGAATCTGCTTCCTCACGTGGATGCTAATTGCTCATGAGCAAGAGCATGTGGATGCCAACCCCCACCCACCCTCCAGCTTATTTGCAGGAGGATGGTTCTGAAGTATTTCAAGATTTCCTTATCATCCCAAGGACTAAATACATTGAGCTGTTTGCGTTCTAGCTAGCTGGAGCTGAAGGAAGAGAAACAGAAATTAAATGTGGATAACAGGAGTGTGTTTTACTGTGGTGGTGGTGTATGGGGCTCTCGCCGTGCCAGTCAGCTGCCAGCACATGTCAGCAGTCTTTTAAGTTGTTAATAGCACAAAAAAAGGGGAAATTCCTAGCAAAGAGCTTCCTTGTGACAAAATCTTTAAGAGTTCATGTGTTTTTCAGAAATGTACATCTTCCAAGTCATTACTTGATTTCCCACAAAATGCTAATCTCAACTACCTCTTTCTGTACGATTGCTTCCCACATTTCAGTTTCTCTTCCTGACTTAGAAAACACATTTACAAGATATACTTGGTTGGCTACAGATCTTCACTGGCAACTTCCCCGTGCTAGCTGCTCTGCTAAGCACAGCAATGATGAGACAGGCAATATTTTTTTAAAAAATTTGTTCTGGAAATCCAAAGTGCACCAGGCAGCGGGGTCCCATGTTTTTCCAGCAGTGGTGCAACAAGGCAATGGGGGATGTTCTTGGCACAAATCAGTTGTTACAGGAGTAGGAAGACAGTGTTTATCACTGCTAGTGGCTGAACGTTTAGAAAGTATTATAAGTATCTGCTCCACAAATGAAACAAATAGCAAAATTAACACACAAAGCTGAGGGAGAGTGATAATTTATTGCTGTCTGTCTTCAATAAAGGTCCAGGTAACACAAGGAATACACTGTGTAAACTTCTACCCCGCAGTTAATGACAACCTACCTGTGCAGTCCTGCTTATTTTAGTCAGTTCCTTCAGGTCACTATTTTTGTATCAGTCAAGGATTTCTTGCTTCAACTTAATTCGATACTTGAATTTATCATTGTGCATTTGTACGGAAGCAGCTGGAGGTCCCAGTGGAAATAGGGATCCCTTGTGTTAAGTTGCTAACAAACAGAAAGCGACAGAGAGTCTTGAATTTCACTGATGACACTACTGGTGATCATAGAGTCTGTGGGAAACAAACCTGGGAGGTGATTCTGCTCCTCTACTCTGCTCTGGTGAGACCTCACCTGCAGTACTGCGTCCAGCTCTGGAGCCCTCAGCACAAGGACATGGAACTGTTGGCGCGGGTCCAGAGGAGGGCCACAAAAATGATCCGGGGGCTGGAGCACCTCTCCTATGAGGACAGGCTGAGGGAGTTGGGCTTGTTCAGCCTGGAGAAGAGAAGGCTGCGGGGGAGACCTGATTGCGGCCTTTCAGTACCTAAAGGGGGCCTATGGGAAAGATGGGGAAAATCTTTTTAGTAGGGTCAGCTGTGACAGGACAAGGGGTAATGGTTTTAAACTAAACCAGGGTAGGTTTAGACTGGATATAAGGAAGAAATTCTTTACAATGAGGGTGGTGAAGTGCTGGAACGGGTTGCCCAGAGAGGTGATGGAGGCCCCCCCATCCTTGGAAACATTCAAGGCCGGGTTGGACGGGGCTGTGAGCAACCTGATGTGGTTCAAGGTGTCCCTGCTCCTGCAGGGGGGTTGGGCTAGATGACCTCTAGGGGTCCCTTCCAACCCAAAACATTGTATAATTCTATGATATCAAAGTTTTGAATACAAACTATTTATTTTTTGCTATGATCTGTCTAATAAAGGTATTCTTGGACTATGGATGCAGGGGGGAGCTCTGCACACACAGGGTTAGGCATATCATCATTAAGTAGTCAGGATCAATCAGGACAATTCCACGGTAAGCTTAGATCACCTTGGTAGCTTACCTCAGTGTTGATCTAGCTGGAATATGCTTTCTCGGGATGTTTTTTCCAGGTACTAGATGGTTTCTTCCTGGAAAAATAAATGGTACATAAATCAACGGAGTGCGGTATCACTGATTTGTAAGTAACAAAAATATTAACTTTTCTAGCATTTACTGAACTTAAAGTTGATTCTATCCATTTAAATCAGTACCTAGTACTTGTCACATTATGAAATAGGTGCGAATGTGCTTTGCCCGGATATGTATGCACAGCACAGAAGCATTCACTTAAGTTCACACCCACACATCCCCATATGCTTTGA
>NW_009259317.1:487082-492700 GCF_000687185.1 Egretta garzetta | reverse complement strand
ATTATACACTATGACTATTAATTTCAAAGCAATGGAATATTTTATAAAGGTTGTTAGGAAGCAATGTAAATGCAAATGCTCTTCTAATAAGTGCTGGTAGTATCATGTTGGAACATATTTGTGAAGCAATATAGCGTGTTAAAGAGAGCGGGGAAGAGCACGGACGATTTCTGTGGAAGATGGTGACAAGACTAAAGAGGTGAAAGCTGATGGGAATGCGGCATTTAGGGACTCAGTCCAAGGAACAGTTCTAGCACGGGCTGAGTTAGCAGTGCAGTAGGCAGTGCTGGGTGTCGGAGTGAGGACAGGCAATATCTGGAATAATTAATCAATAATTCATTACAGAAAAATGCTACCAGCTGTAAACTTAATTTGTAGAATAATGCCCTACGGTAATGCCAAAAGTTATAAATATACTCATATTTTTTTGAAACGGCGTGGGTAGAACGAAGCCAAACACTTCAATCATATATAATAAAGCTGACTTTTTTAAAAAAAGGTTTTGGCTGGGCCCAAAGAGTTGTGGTGAACGAGTTAAATCCAGTTGGCGGCCGGTCACAAGTGGTGTTCCCCAGGGTTCAGTATTGGGGCCAGTCTTGTTTAATATCTTTATCGATGATCTGGATGAGGGCATCAAGTGCACCCTCAGTAAGTTTGCAGATGACACCAAGTTGGGTGGGAGTGTTGATCTGCTTGAGGGTAGGAAGGCTCTACAGAGGGATCTGGACAGGCTGGATCAATGGGCTGAGGCCAACTGTATGAGGTTCAACAAGGCCAAGTGCTGGGTCTCGCACTTGGGTCACAACAGCCCCATGCAAGGCTACAGGCTTGGGGAAGAGTGGCTGGAAAGCTGCTCGGCAGAGAGGGATCTGGGGGTGCTGGTCAACCCCCCAGGGGTATTAGTCAACAACAGTCTGAATGAGACGGCAGTGTGCCCAGGTGGCCAAGAAGGCCAACAGCATCCTGGCTTGTATCAGGAATAGAGTGGCCAGCAGGACTAGGGAAGTGATTGTGCCCCTGTACTCGGCACTGGTGAGGCTGCACCTCGAATACTGTGTTGAGTTTTGGGCCCCTCACTACAAGAAGGACGTTGAGGCACTGGCACATGTCCAAAGAAGGGCAACAAAACTGGTGAGGGGTCTGGAGCATCAATCTGATGAGGAGCAGCTGAGGGAACTGGGGTTGTTTAGCCTGGAGAAGAGGAGGCTGAGGGGAGACCTTATCGCCCTCTACAACTGCCTGAAAGGAGGTTGAAGTGAGGTGGGTGTTGGTCTCTTCTCCCAGGTGATAGGATGAAGGGAAATGGTCTGAAGTTGCACCAGGGCAGATTTAGGTTGGACATTAGGAAAAATTTCTTCACTGAAAGGGTTGTCAAGCATTGGAACGGGCTGCCCAGGGAAGTGGTTGAGTTCCCATCCCTGGAGGTATTTAAAAGACGGGTAGACGTGGTGCTTAGGAATATGGTTTAGTGGTGGACTTGGCAGTGTTAGGTTAACAGTTGGACTTGATGATCTTAAAGGTCTTTTCCAATCCAAATGATTCTATGATTCTATGATGGTAGACTAGGCAACCAGTATAGAATCCTAATACTGAAAATAGAACATTTGGAGTGAAAGGTCATAATAATAGAGTTAACAACAAATTTTACTCTTATAAATATTTCACATCTTTGTGCAGGAATAAAATTCCTACCTCCTATGTATTTCATTTTCCTTGCAGAACATTACATGTTTTATTTATCATTCTGCATGATCTATATGATAACTTTATCATCTTCTAGTGTTTTATGAAAAGTGCTATCATTGGATATTAATGATAATCTGGCTATCTACCATTAAAACATGTGAGTTAAATTATTTTAAAGACTTGGACAGCTTTTAATAAATAGTAATCCTGTCTAGATTGACTTCCAGACAATCTCCCCTTTCCATACTTCAGGACAATTGCTTAATATTTGTGTTGTAGAAAGATTATTTTAAATGACTCAATTACAGTTATATTAGAAAGATAAGTTTATATTTTCTTTTAGGAAATGTATTGGTTTAAAAAGAAAACACCAAAATGTAAGTTTGGACTTTAATTTGTCCAGTGATGATAACTTCAAAGGCAGTGAATAAGAATGAAATATTTTTTCCTTATTTGAGATGCTGTTTACGAAACGTAATATTTGAAATATATGTGACACCGAACACATAGTTCACAAAGCTGTGTTATGATATACTTTCAGCAGTTGAAATTGCTCCTGTGTATAACCTGCCTGTATTAGATTGTGGATGACTATTTGGAAAGGAGCAGAGTGCATTTTTTAACCTATATTTTATTCTGAAAATGTCATCTATCTACAGGGACCCTGTTTTCAGTCTGTCTGATACCTTTGCCACTGTGTAGCAGGTACCACTCAAGAACCATCACAGGGCATGTCTCCTTGCTGGCAGCCTGTCCTGGAGTGCACCAGCACCAAAGCATCAACCTGCTGATGTGTGCTCTGCACCATCCCATTGAAACAACCTCTTCCACTGCATGTCCTGGTAATGACAAAAGATGGTATTTGATTGTTTCTGTGTCTGTGGCTAGTTTTCTGTGTAAAAAACCTCAAAATGCTGTTAATATTACCAGTAACAGCACTTTGCAGTGCTTTCCTTATGTCTCAGAATACCTTACCTAAGAAGCTGAGTCGATGCTTTTGTGGTTCTCTTCACAGAAGGAGAAGCTGAAGCAGATGACATTGAAGCGAGGTCCTCAGCACCCCTTTCCCAGTGGAGGTACCAGGATGGGAGACTCACAATCATCTCCCACCGCCGCTTCCGCTCCTGAGAGGTGAGGGGCACACCTGTATTGTGATCACAAGCACGAATGAAGCTTGTGTAGACGTACCTGAGCTTACTTCAGAACTACGGGCTTGACCTGCAAGAGTTCCTGCCAGTTAGTTAAGTGTTCACAGAGTATGTGGCATACAGGGCCGCCAGACATTAGCTGCTGCTGGAACAGGGATTTTGGCCACCCTTCCTTTTGGCTGGGCACCTTTATCAGTGCAGCTGAAGGGAACAGTGTGTGGGCTGTGAATTCCTCTCAAACGACCATGTGAATACTTGGGCAGTCAGCTTGTGCTGGTCCCTGAGCTGCCACTGCTAGTATTAAACTAACTAGTTAAAGCCAGTTTGCATACATTTGCAGCTACAGCAGAAGCTGAATGATAAATATTCCCAAATGTAGCTATGCAAATAGCGGCAAATTCTGAATAAATGTATGAAATTCATTATATTAGTATGAAATTCTTCTCTGTTTCCTTTTAGGAAAAAAAAAAGAAAAGACAAATTTTGCTTTGTGATACAGGCCAGGCTCACTTTCATAATCTTTTGGATTTTGTACTGCCTTATGAGTACAAAAGGACCATAAACCCATGGGAAGCATTCAGGCATTATTTTAGCACGGACTGCGTTACCTCACCAATTTCTTTCTATCCTACCCCCCGGCTCAGGGGCCCAGGGCGGTGGTTACATACTGTTCCTGTACACTGGTGATCGCGAGTTGACAAGTAGCCACATAACTAGAGGATGCTGTGTAAAAAAACCCTAACAAATAAAAAAAAAACCCCAAACAAACAAACAAAAAACCCCACATGCTTTTCATCATGTTGTATAAGATGATAAAAACTGGAGTTGGAAATGGTAATAGTCCCAATCCACATATAGATCCCAAAAGATGAGAGACAGCATTCTTGGAAAAATATCGCCATCCCAAAAGACAGAGCATAGAGGCTGATCTTGTTCAAAGGAGACAGTTTCCCCTTGGCAGTGGCCTTCCTTGTACCTGAAATCATTCATCTGTGACTTACAATCCAATAAAATTGGCTTCTGCCCAGCCCAGTGGGGATGGCTACGGTTCTCAAGGTCAGCTACGGAGTGGTTCGCCAGGCTGATACCTCCGTTCCCCTTTACTGTCCACCTCCAGGAGTGGTTATGAAAGTAACTTTCTGTGGTTGCTGGGAAGGTGCCAGGAGAGAGCCGGGAAGGAGTCGGGCAGCTCTGAGGGCTGGCGCTCGGCCGCATGAGTCTGCCTCGGCTGCCATGCTGTCTCCAGAAGACAGATGAAAAGGAGTGCTTATCCAAAGAAAGGGGATGTAAGGGCATCCATGGGTTTGTATCCACACCGACTGTACATAATTTACTAAAATCCCCAAAGAGGCAGTGCTCTGTTTCCCTACCAGGGCAGACCGGCCTCTCCTGAGCAAACCAAGCGTTTAACTGCGGGTGACTGATAACCCGTGTCACAAATTAAATGCTGTGTGGCTAAAAGTCAAGTGCAAGCCTTTGAAAGTGAGAGTATCTTCTTAAAAATGAGGATTAGCAACTGAACAAGGAGCTCACGGAAATGCCGAATCTGTTTCCTTGGCGTTTTAATAACTGTTTGACCTGACCATTTCAATTTATCCCTTAAAAGAAACAGAGATATTCAGGAAGGCAGAAACTCTGTATTTCTAAGGCAAAATACTTTTCTAAAGTACTTTAACGTAGTGCTTAGTTATAGCTATCCAAAAGGATATTATGCTGAGCTGTCATATTTTCAATCGCGGCCTTTTCATATTGCTAAAATGTCAATACTGTATGTGCGGCATGTAATGTACGTGGTTAGCTCCTGGTTTCCTAGTGTAATGTGGGGTAGAAAACCTTTGTAATGTAATGTGACTGGTGCAACCACCTCCCACTTCCTCCACCCCTCCCAAATCCATCATAAATCAGGCTGGATAACGTAGACTGAGGAATAACCAAAAGGCAAATATAAAATGAATGGTAGATTCTGGTATGGGCGTGTATTCTAAAACACATTGATCTACTGCTTGAGTTAGAAAGCAGGAAAGACAGTGAGACTAAGAGAATGCGAAAGCTGCAAAAACATTTGACACTGTACATTGTATTTTGTTGAATATTTGCATGAAAAATAGGGGTTTCCGGTGATAATGGCATGTGTTCTTTAATAATTATTGTCCTGAGTCTGTATCTGGGTGGTTATTTGCTGGTGTTTTTTCTATCCAGATGCAAGAACTGTTCTAATTTCAGCAAGTAAAAACCAGCACAAAGGACAGACCGGTATCCACTATGGAGAATATAATCAATCAGAAGCATCTGCGTTGTATAAATACGTTGCTTACAGACACTAAAAAAGGTGTAAGTGCAACACATCCTTAAATATTATTAAGAAATCACCGAGTGTGTTTGTACCTAATTCTCTAGCTTTCATTCATTCCCATTTCTAACGATTCCTGTGGCGTGCGGTAGGCCTTTGACATGGGTCTATAACCACGGAGACTCGTTGCACTGAGCAGAATGCAGTCGGAGCCCCCAAAATCCCATCGGCTGAAGTTAGGTATCGCTGTGAATCACAGGTATTGCGTTCCCAGATAACATAACCAAAATTAATCAGAGCAAAGCACTTCCCTTGATGCTGTTACAGCTAATAGGTCTGAAATGAAAGATAATTGCATATTAAAATAAAGTGGGTAGCACTGTTTTGGTGCAGAGATATGAAGATGTCAGGCAAGCCTCCTCTGCAGCAGGAGGGAATGGGTGCCCTGAAGTGATTGAGGAGCGCAGCCCGGGAGAGCATTCCTCGCATTCCTG
>NW_009259317.1:485873-487045 GCF_000687185.1 Egretta garzetta | reverse complement strand
GAATCTTCGCACTCTGGGTTGGTAAACCGAGCTTCAGAAAACCTGGCACTTGCCTATAGCTGCAGGCTTGATTAATGTGAAGAAATGATACTCTCTGGATGATGAGTGCGAGGCATATTTAAAACTGTTATTTTTTAGGGCAAAGGACATTACTTTTTCAATCTGTTAGTTAAAAAAAAAATAAATGATCCCCCATAAGGACTACTAATGAGCGTCAACAAGCAAGAGGTAGTTGGGATGTGGAGCCTTCCCCAGTCTTTCGCCATGGTCTGCCCAGGATTACCAGTATTAGCTGCAAAAATACTTTGCTGACACATATGAGCAGGATTAGCCCAAAGAGTTATCTTTGTTAATGAACTGTATGTAGAAATTCAGTAGGTTTAGTAGAATACTGTCTGAAGACGCGGCCTATTCGAGAGCCATGTATGTCTAAAAGCCTAAGATTTTTGTCTCCTGAGACCAGCAATGTGTTTTGTGTAAGAAAAAAAAAAAAAAAAAAGGCTATCCTGGTGAATTTTTGCAAATCAAAAATACAAATAAAAATTACACTACCTTACTTGTGATTAAAACGTGTAAACCCCTGCTAGCGACTGGAAATCTGTAAACAGATTTCTTAATGTTGACATGATTTACATTGCATGATCCATATCAGCGAAGGGTACCCATCGCTTGTAAAAGCACATACATTAATAGTGTTACGCCGCCGTTAATGGCACATCAATAACGCTTCCACCATTCATATTTGTCAAGCTGCTGTCGAGACGTGCCCGGCGTCGCGGTAAACAAAGAAAATCGGCCATGTTGCGAGACCTTCATTCCTAAAAAAACTTATAAGTTTGCGTGAGAAGAAGCAGCCGCTCGAAAACCCCTGGAAAAGTGTTGAATTAAAGATTTCACACCCTTCCCTTCCTCGTTTTTTTTTTTTTTTTTTTTTTTTTTTTTTAATCTGGTGTAGCGATGACAGAAGGGACAGCCGGCTGATAGGGATTACTCTTGAGAAGAGTGACAACAGGTGGCCTCCCCAAAACAGGGAGTCACTAGATCCAGCAGATCAAATCCTTTTTTTTTTTTTTTTTGGTGTCCCCACCCTCCAGCTTGCTCGAAACCGATACCCGCAGGATGCATCACCGAAGCCGGGAATGATGGGGTGAAAAACGACGGGGGTGGTTTCC
>NW_009259317.1:461796-484890 GCF_000687185.1 Egretta garzetta | reverse complement strand
GTGGTGCCCTGGCTGCCCCGCGGCAGCGCTGGGTTGGAGCTCAGTCCCCGCTCGCCCGTGGCTGGCTGGAGCTGGCAGCGCCGTTTCGTAACGCGGGGGCTGAGGGCAGCGGCGCTCCCGGCCGCGCTCCCACGAAGGGCGAGATCCTTGCACAATGGCACCCGGCAGGAATTGTTTTCGATACCTGCGCCGAGCTCCCGGAGCCCTCTTTGTCGGAGGAGGAGGCGGGTTGTAGCTGTTTCTATGAGTCTATGTTTGCGAGGGCGATTGCGCTTGGAGGGGCTGAGAGAGGTTAAACCGGGGAGCGGAGTACGTAGAGAAACATTTTGACTTAACATGACCTGAAAACCAACTAAACTGAATGAGTTCCTTCTGCTCCCGAGGGGCGGCCGCAGCGGCGGCTGCTGCTGCCAACTGTCTCAAGACTAATAAGCTTTACGCCGATCCCCGCGTCAAGCCGCGGTTCGATAGCTAATGATGCAAGGAGTGACTTTGCTTGGAGTTGTAATGCCATCTGTCCTAGTTTCTAAAGGCTTGCCCCGCTCGCTGGAGCGCAGTCCCCCTGTGCTGGTTTGGGGGAAGAGATGGTGTTACTGATTATTTTGGCAGGCGGTGGATTGGCTGGTGACGTTTTCGAATTGGGGGCAAAGAGGAAACCTTGGCTTTCGGTTGGCACCCATAAGTCATTCCTCCTACTAGAGAGACGTCATTGTGGTATTGTTATTTTTATCCTCGTGCTCATGGAATACGTGTGAGAAAATAAGAACTCCCGTGGAAAAACAGACTGACTGCATAGGCGTCATATTTGGTGTGTCTTTTTTGCAAATCTTCCTGTTTTTTTTTTTTTTTTTTAAAAATAAACACAACAAACCCCAAACCTGCTTCTGGAATGTGTTTTCTTGGTGCTAAAGTTGTTTCTCTGTCCTTGTCTGACCTTTCCCAAATGTCTGTTTGCCTTCAGTGCTGGACCCAGCCCTTCAGCCTGGTGTGAAAGCTGAAGGAGGCCGAGTGCTCTCTCCTGGGGAGGACGCTCCCTGCAAGCTCCTAGCGAGGTCCCTCATGTTGGTAGAGGCCTAAATTCCAGCCAGGGGAGCCTGCTGGCAGTGTCCGGCCTCCAGAGATGCTTATCGAAGGATGGTTGGGTGTTCAGGAGGGAGCGATACCGGCAGATGCTTAGGAACCAGTTGGTCAGGTAGTGGGGCCACCAGGCTGGGCTTGGGGTGACACGATCTGTGCCATGTGAACTGTTAAACTTTCTCCTGGCCTTGCCGGTCGGCCCTGCTCTCTAGAAGAGGTAATGGGGGGGAAAAAAAAAAAAAAAAGAAAAGCAGAAAGTAAGAAATGACGCAGTGAAGAAATCAGCCCAAATGTAGGGATGAAGCCGGCGCGAAGGGCATGGAGCAGGGAGCTAAATCAGGAACACCGGGGCTGCGTTAATGCTGTAAAACTTCCCGAATCAGCAGACTGGAAGCCGGCTGTGGCAATCGCCACAGGAAAAGAAACCCACCCTTAAATCCACGAAGCTGACACTGGCCAAAATAATTCACAAACGAGACCGAATTTGTGGGAAACATAATGTGTTGTTAGCACTGGAAATACTCGAAACCGGTGATCAGGCGTGCCCTCCTGTTGCTGCTGGGGAGAGCAGGGCTTGCGGCAGAAAGCTCGGCTGGCATTTTTGAGAACGGCTCGAGTTGAATTGTGCATGTCGAGGAGTTTTCTAATGTTGGTTCTCGGTTCTGGAAATTCAGTTTTATTTTTCAACAGTATTGGAATTTGAAAGAAATGTGCTTACGCATATAGTCTTTCACTCATTAAGTAAAAGAAAAAAAAATGTTTCTATAGAAAGACACAAAGACCTTGTTTGTTCTTCCTCCTTCAAAGTAACTTTTTATTGTCTCTTTACTTGTATTTTCCTTTCCTTGCTATGCTGTCCCATAAAGATAGTTACTTAGTTTTGGCTTTTGAAAAGTCATGAGGTATCTGTAAAGCTGAGAGAGGGTTGAAAAGAGAAAATGTATTTATCACGTTCATGTCAGTGCAGGAAGTAGCAAGAGAAGTATGTTAGTAGCATATTTGCTGCTTGCTTGCGTTAACAAACTCATTTGGGCTCAGCTTCTCCCAAATCACGAGGGGGTAAATATGCACTTGACATCGCTATTCACCCTGGATTGTCATGGTGCAAATTTGGCAAAATGACTTCCCTGCAGGCTCGGAGGAGAGGAGGGGCAGTAGGGTAGCCAGCTCGTATTTGTACGTGCAGCTTTGAGAACTGCTAGATCTGATGCACATCGTCGGGGAAAGCAAACTTTGCATGAAGTTCTGTAGTGCAAAAGTCTCTCGGTAATATTGGACTGGTCTGGTTTTTTTAGGTTTGGTTTTTTTTGGAGGTAAAGAGTGTATTCTGCAGTTGCTTTGGGAAACTCTTAGCTGCGTATCTCTTTGGTATATCCTCGCTTCCAGAGTGTTTCTGAATTCTGTGAGTTACAGCTCAACACTCCATTGAGCCTAAAGAGGCTCAGAAATAAAAAAAAAAAGTATGTACATGACCTGTACTTTAAACACGCCTGTTGTGTAACAGAGCTCTCCTCTTTAATTGCTTTATTAAACTATTCATTTTCTCTTTGAAGACGTGCACTAGGAAGTTAATTTGACTACTTTGGGGAATCTAACTTCTAAATGTTCATAAATTACAAATGGTTTTATGCCCTTAAGCTGTGAGTAATAGCGATCTATTTTTTTCGATTTTTTTTTTTTTTTTTTTTTTTTTCTCCCAGCGTCCTCTTATATGAACTACTAGAGCTTTAAGTCTTTTCAAAACAAATTCTTGCTGGCATCATAGGCCATCTTAGAAAGCGTGCAATTTTATACTGGCATAGCTTAATCTGAAAAAATAGGGCTGCTTTTGTTTCCAAACAAGAGAAACCAAGCCCTAATCTCTTCCTTTATCCTAACAGCTCATTTGCATGGCATGGTATGTGAATAACCAGTCACCTCTGAAACTCTGCATACTAGCTCACTGTTTTCGTGCGGCGTAGTGACGTCCACAGGAAGAAACAGGGTTGGTTTTTTTTTTTTAATGCATGCCTTCTATATGTTAGGTGCCTAAGGTTTTCTTCTGGAAACTGCCGGTGTGGTACATCAAGGCAATTCAGTACGGTAGTAAGGAATAGCAGAGAAGTAACAGCACCAGACCACATCTTAAGAGGAGAACTGTAGTGTGGGCCTGAGTTTGATACCCGTGCGTCACTTCATGTCAGAAGTGACATCTAAACAGGATGCTATTGCTGAGCAGCTACTCCCCTCGCGAGCGCTCGAGAGGAACAGTGGTTTAATTGTAGGACGTACCTATGCTTTTTCCAAATAAACTTTCAGCTTGTTTCCCAGTTACATTATTTTTATACTTGTGACCACTGATAGCATGATTGTGTGCGATCTTCTGATAAGCCAGAAATGAACGTTTCCTTCTTGCTATAGCGATCTCTTAACAAATAAATACGAGGCGGTCTGGTTTCATGGGATCGTAGAAAATAAGCGTTTTACATGTGCGTCTAGCATAAAGGATTATACTTAATCTTTAAATTCGGGCTTATTGTGTGTATGTATATTGAATACACCAGAAGACTAAATTTATCGTTTTCACAAGAGCTTATTTGGGATTTCTTTTGTTTGGAAAACAAGTACTTTGGAGCTTGAGTTTTGGTTTCATCTTTTTTTTTTTCCTACTGTCAACATGCTACCATGTTACCATCTTTTTGATGCTAGTATTTAAGGAGGAAGATAACCCCTGTTATTGTGCCGCTAACAGCAGTGTAATACTGAGAAGTGCTTCTGTTGCTAAATTTTCCTGCTGGTTCTCAGTGGCCCTGAAAAGTGCAGGACTGTGACAGCTGATGCCTGATATTTGGCTGTATTACTTCGTTATAATGGTCTTGCCATCCCGCATCTCAGGGCTTTGTAACGTGGTTATTCAGGAGCAGCTTCAGCTTGCAAGGTCTGGCGTTCTGGTTTTTTTTTTTTTTTTGGGGGGGGGACGGGGACTGTTTGGCCAACAAAATGAGATTCCTAATTGTGCTTCCCATGGTGGGGGACAGCTTTCTGCTGTCTAGAGTAACTAATTCTGCAGCGTGGGCATGAGGCTGTTAACGTTCTGTGTTAACATTGGGAGCATGGTGAGTAACGCAGCTTAACGAAGAAAGGCTGCTGCAAGTCCTCGGCCCGAGCGCTTTCCTCTTGCTCCTTGGCAGTTGGCTTGAAGTAAAGTTGCTGTCATGAAGTCAGCTGTGAGGGCAGTTGGTCTGAGCAAAAAAAAAAAAGAAAAAAAAAGCCCTCCAGATGCTTGCAGGGTTTTGGAAACTTGTTCAAAATGGTTAACATCCCCAGAATGTGTCTGATGGACTGTCAGAGAAGTGTGGTGCCTTTTGGTGTCTCTGGGGCTGTAAGTGGGGGAGATGGATACTGATAAAACAGGAGAAGTTGTAATACCCGTGTACATACAAACCTTTGGCCATAGAGGTTTTTCTTGCCGTGTTTCAGCACTTAACTGGGAGGATAAAGAAACCAAAGTAACTATTTGGAAAAAGTGAGACCTTCACCTGACAAAGCACGTAATGTATTTGTTTAGTACAGAAATAATATTAGAGAATGTATTTTTGAAGTAAGTCTACATTTTTTTCCTCTTAATTTTTTCTCTCAAGCTAGTATTCCTATGCAGCATAAATTCACGCCCAGCAAACTGAATTGTATGAATACGTCTTTTTGTGGCTGATAAGTAAAACCGAACCCCCTCGCGTAGCTCGAGTTTTCCTGCGACCTCTCTAATCTCAGTCTGTCGAAGCAGCCCTGGAATGTCTGATGCTGAACTTCCACCATCAGTTTTCATGTCCTTCCCTAAACTAAGGGCATGTACTGTGGCAGGCTGCTCAGTATCCTGTTTGTTCTGAAAGAAAATATGTTTATTTCCCAGCCTTTCTGACGGAGGGTGCATTTTCCCATAGCCGTGTATATCTTTGTGGCTAACGCCGTTTGAGAACAGCGAGAATGTTGAATTTTTAATTTCTTTTGCAGTGGTTCTCCCCTGTCATAGGGCTGGTACTTTCTGTGTTTGTAAATAACCGTATCCTATAGGTAATATGAGTTTCACCAATGCTTGCGAGGGCCTTGGTGTGATCGGGAAGCCTCCACCTACAGAGCAGAAATAGCCGATGTGAAGCCCTGTCCTAAACAAGAATCAAATATGATTCTATTCTGATTCTAAGTGCTTGTCTGCTTTCTCACGACATCAGAAGATTGCGGCTCAGTTAGCTTGTACGTATCCGAGCCAATCTGAAACTAGGGAACTTGGAAAGTGAGGGTTTAACTGCAGCACTGATAAGCTCTGTGTAATTTCCTATGTGATTAATTATCTGTTTGGTAGAGTTTGCTTTTGGTTTCTGCCCTGCTGTGGCTGCAGAAGTGTTTGCGCTAGGTTCAGGCTGGCTATCTTCCTGCGAGCGTGTTTTTGACAGCCCCGTGGACGTTGCTGCTCCTGTGCTTCAAAGCTGGGAGTGTAGCCGCGCTGCCTTGCCTTTCCCTGGCAATCCTGCCTCGCAGGGCTGCTCAAGTGAGCAGCACTGGGCCCGACGCCCAGGGATCTTCTGCTCGGCCCAAGGTTGTGGGTTTGTTTTTTTTTTTGGTTTTTTTTTGTTTTTTTTGTCTCCTTGCCTCTTAACATGCTGTTCAGACCTAAGAGCGTGTGTCCGTACCCTCAGAGGTGCCAAATGGGCAGCGCCATCCCGGCCCTCCTGGCTCACCCCTCGGGGGGGCCGGGGGCAGCCAGCGGTGCTGCTGGGGGGGCTGTGGCTCCCGGAGGGGCATCGCGAGGTGACAGGCATTGCCATGGCCAGGCTTGCCCTCTGCTGAGGCTAGTGATGTGCAAAAGCATCTGTTGAACTTCTGAGACGGAAAAGACCGAGAGCTCGTTCTTGTCTCGGGTGTAAAAGCGTTGAGCAGCAAAAGTAGGTGGCACACAAGCTTTTTCCCCAAATCCTGGTTTTCGTTGGTGGGAAGATAGTGTTCCGTGGGTTATGAGGTTATTCATGGAAAACACTTTGTACCTGGGGAAAAAAAAAAAAAAAAAGACTACATAAATGTAGTCTCTGAAGGTGCTTCATTTATTTTATGCTTATTACAATAGAAGTCAGCTAAGGTTTTGTGGAAACAGCTGCTGTTTCTTGAATGCCGTTATTTTTAAAAATCTGCAGGCTGAAAAGTCTCTAAAAGTCCATATGCCTATGCGAATTATTGAGTGGTAGCTGCTAATTTGTCCTGATGAGTTACTGATCTGACTTTGATAGCTTTTTCCCCTAAATCGGAATGCTGCTGCTCAATCTGTTAGCATGCTTCAGGACTAGCCGTGTGGATGCTGAACAGTCATTGTAGGAACCTTGACTTCCTCGTTGAGGGGTTTTTGTATCCTCATGAGAAAATATATTTTGGCTTGTGTTTTGGGAACTTTCCCACAGTAGGAGATCTAATTTTTGCGAGGTATTGTTTGGGGATTCAAAAGGAGGGCTGGCAGACAGATAGCTCCACAAAGATGCTTTGTGAAGGGCAGCTGAGCCTGCGCGCCTTGTTTGCTGCAGCCAGTGTTGCAGATTTAATTTGCTGGATATTTTTTGCGTGAAGGGAGGTATTTGAATAAGTCTCGAAATTGAAGTGGTGCTCCGATTCCCTTTTTCCAAAGTTGGTGAAGTTGACCGCTTTTCTTGAAGAGGGAGAGAGAGGAGCCCCACTGCAGTGCTTTTCTTGTGGCTTTGTTTTAGAGTTAAAAATAGCTATTTGTTCTCTCTGGGTATCTCTGTGTTATGCCCGTATATCGGTAGATGTATTTCTTTGTCTATCTCTTGTCTTGTCTGACCTGAATAGAAGTGGTTTAATAGTTGATTTTCAGCAGTTCTAAAGAACTCTGGCCAACAATAACGAGCAGCGTGTATGTTGTTACCTGATTAAAACGCTGGAGGAATAAGATAAGGTTAAAATATTTAGATGTTCACAGAAAAAAAAAAAAGGATGAGTTTGCTTTTCAGATTGATAGAATTTGAAGGAATTTTCTTGTATTAATATTTCTATGCATAGCCAGATTCCCCCAGTTTCCTCTTATTTGTATCTATTCTGATAAACACAAGCAAGATCATGAAAATGCATCTGCTAGCAGTGTAAATTACCTGGGAAAGGATATTAAGTTTGCTGGAAGACACGTTGGTCGAGCATGCCTGTTGTTGACTGTCTTCAGGAGACTCCTTGTTTTTGTTTGCTTCCTTTTTGTGTGTCTTAAAATAAACTTGGCTTAATAAATAAAAACATTTATTTCCTAGTTAGTTCTGGTTTCCAAAGGGGAAGATGTATCCTGTTCCCTGTGAGGTGGGGCGTGTTTGGTTTTTTTTTTGTTTGTTTTTTTTTTTTTTTACAGTTTGTATTTGCAGTTCTGTGTTTTTAAGGATACTCTTGTCTCCCATCTTTATTTTGCTTTTTCTGTAGTTGGGGGGAAAAAAGTCTTGGTACAGTCTTTTCCACTTGAAATTAGTCATTCAGACTTCTTGTCCTGTTAAGCAAAAAACAACCCAAAATTTAGAGGGATGAGATAGGATGTTACGCAAATGTGGTTTGTAAGCAGCTGATGGGAAAACAAGGCTGTACCACCAATACAGTTGGAAGAAACTTCTGCTTGAGAGTTGACTTGCTGAAACCAAAGGCTAAATCTTTCATGGTACACTGTATTTTTCTAGCAGCAAAGCTTGTTTTAAGAGTTTCGTTTCCCATGCTGATGTTCTCTGCTGCCTCGTCTGTGCCAATCCAACTGTTTGTGAGGCTGCAATATAAACAGGATAAGTGATACGATCTTGTTCACTGAACAAAAGTGACTTATTTTTGAGAGGTGATGTGTGAGGGTTTTTTCTTTCTAAAATCAAAGAGACTCAATGTGCTTTAGATTATGGCTCCAAACGTCAGTGTTGTGCAGCTGAAGGTGTGAAGACTCGCGCTGCGAGACTGAGAATAAATGCCTGTGGCTGTGCATAGGAACCTCTGAAACAGCTTAAGCTCCTCCACAGAGTATACGGTGCTCTGTTTTCAAACACTATCTTGAAGTATAAAGAAAATGAAAATGGGTGGAATGTTATGAGATTATTTATTCTTGATGCGTTTCCTTAAATGAGAAAATTTTTTTTTTTTTTTAACTTATTGGGCATATGTTCAAGATGCTTCTTGAGAATTCTTGAGAATTCTTCCATTTTTGTTTGTTCTGATGATTAACATCAAAGGAAACTCTCGCTCTAAGGTCTTTCCCCCATTAAAACATAGCAATGGTGAGAAACCTGGGTAGTAAGGCTACCTTTGCGTGCACTGAATTGGGTGGATAAGAGATGCTGAGGCCTGATATGTTTTTGTATTGCTGATATTGAGTCTTGTCTGTATTTACGTTGCTGTGTTGTATGGTAGCTGAAAAATGGATGCTGGTGGGCTCTCTTGCTGGGGGGAACGAAGACATGAAGTGAAACTTAGTTTCGTTGGTATGCAAGTTAAGGGACACGCTCGCTTTTCCATTGGGTATCTGAAATGTATTGGGACATACCTGAAACACGTTCCCTGTAATGTTTTTTGCTTTGACTTTGAGATAAATGCTTAATCTTTCTCAGGAAACCATTCCCTTGCCCCCACGGAAGGTTTTTGCAAAATCCGTGATCTCGCTGAAACCAGTAGTACGTTGCAACTGGGTGAGCGGCCAGCGCTCGTTTGAACGGTCACACGGATCTCCACTGTTTATCAAAAGACCTGTCAGAATACGCCGCATATGCAGTAGTAAATACTTAGATACACTTCAGAGTGAGGGATGCTCGGCTGTGCAGCGTCACAGACTGCTTCGGGCCCCGCGTTATTTTTACCCGCCCGCTGTAGCTCCTTCAGTTTTTGAAGGTGGCATGGCTCTGGTAATATAACAGATGCACTTCTGTTTAAATAGCTACGTCAATATTTTGAAGTCATGGCACTTTGCTACGTGTATGTATGGTGGTCCTTAGTCTTGAAACAGCTTTGAGCTTTGTAAGTTAGCAACTGCAAAATTAAAATGAAGCGTATTAAGTTGTATCATCGAGGAAGAGCAGGCCCCACAGCAGCCAAGGTGGTGGTGGTAAAGTATTGCTGGAATCTGTGATAGCTGATTAGAAAACACGGCTATTAAAAAGGGAGAGGAAGGGAGCTGGCTGTGCCTGCACTGGCGGTCCTGCTGGGCAGCTCTGCCTGTGGAATCGTTCCTTGACCCTGGAGGAACCAGAGTCTCCAAAAAGATTCAAAAACTGGAAGAAAAATGCAGGTGCCAGGCCCTGCTGAAGCAGCGTGTGTGGCAAAGATGTTTTCTGTGGTTGGGCATTTTATCCCGGTTGCTATAGTGGTAACAAGATGCTGAAAGCTGAAGTGATGGAGTCGATCTTGACACACGTTGTGATTTCCTGTGGAGGGTGGTTAGTGACTGGCAGCTTCTCCAGAGAAAGCAGTAAGTGGCCCATTGATTGAAATCACATCAGTACCGTTCCTTTGTAAAATATTAATTGTGCTCATGGATGAAATACGTGTTGAGAACATGGAGAAATACCGTTTGATTATATAGGTTCCTTTCGGGCTGTAGCCTCAAAAGAACAAGTAGCAAATGAATCTTAAGAAAAACAAGAAATGGGGATATAGTTAATGGAGGATGCTCTGAGTATGAAACGAGAAATAAGGTTTTGCACTGGTTAATGGTGGGTGCTGGTCAGGCCGTCTCTCTCTCTCTAAACTCTTCTTTATTAGTGCAGTGGCTAAGTAGTTTGTTGAATATATTCCCTGCTAAGGAGGTCATGAGCAGATGGTAAACGCTCCCAGCGAGGCAGTTTTCACTCTGAATTATGGAAAGGTAGTTGTGAGGGTCTCAGTCTGAGGTGCATTTTGTGTTCTCGTCGATCTATCGTACGCCTTTCTAGATGGTACATCAAATTCATCGGGGAATCTGTAACGTATTTGTGGCAAAAAGCACAAAAAAGTCATCCCCTGTGTGAACGGCAGGCAGTGGTGCTGATCCGAAGGCTGAAGTATTCCACATGAACCGTAGGTATGGAAAGGCGAGCGGCGCTGCCAGCTTCACGCTGACCGGGAGCTGGCGCGGGCTGGAACGGGGGTAATTGAGCTTCCACCCTCGTCACTGCTTCTCTGGTACTGCTGAAAGCTGCTAATTAGCGCCCGTGCCTTGTTTTAATTCATGATGATTTAGTTTGAAAATGCCAACTCCTTGGTTGTAGGCCACTGAACGACTGTCAGATGGCAACACAAATTCCAGCTCAGCTACTAAGAGTGATTCGAGGTAACGACGCCCAGGAAGGATGATAGCGATGGTTGTTGTTGGAGAGGAGAGGGGTATATTCCATCCCTGTCGTGTTTTAGGGAGCCGTCTATTTTAGTGCTACTGGCTCGTATTTTACCAGACTGAGTACTGATGGATAGTTGGTCTCTACTACTCCTAAATCCTCTTAAAGAAGCTTGTAAGACCCTCTCTTTTTCTTTTTTTTAAGGTAACTTCTAAAGAGTTATGGCTTTAGTAGTTGAAAAACATTGGACTACTGGATATTGCTGGGAAGTATGATTGCCTACGTGACATGCTGGTGTTTATAATATGCTATATGTATTAATATATATAATAATATAATAAAGGCCTTGTGAACTTTGTAAAGCGGTTCTAAGGACCTGGAGCAAAGAAATTTGAGATTTGTGGTAAAATGCTTCTTTTGGATCCCTCTGAGAAGATGGTATGTTTCTGTTCTGTATTCCCAGGTGAATTATTAATATTTTTTTAATTTTTCCTTTCTCTTGTTCTTTGTACCTAGCCCTGTACGATCGTTTAACCTCTGTCTTATTAATTTTGATGTCTTGTAGTTTCTCCCTTTCTAAACCACACACTTGGTGGTGTTTTTTAATTTTGTGCCTTAAAGTCATCACTTCAGGTATTTTTCTTATTAGGAGAGCCTTAGAAAGAAACAGCAGGGTGGTTTTGGCTAATGCTTTCATTCACATGGATTAATGTCTGAGTGGGAAGTAAACTTCTCTTTATTTACAAATTGCAATACGGTGTACATTATACAAGTGATTGTCCACTTTTAAAGCAAAAAAAAAAAGTACAAATGCCCTCAGTATGTCCTCATCAGAACTGGCATATGTTAGATTTCTAACTTTATTGGGTTGCTAAACTAGCATTGCTGTTTAAGGTCTGATGTTCTTAGGTGAGCGAATATTCTATGTGAATTGAAAAGTAAAGAGAAAATAATGGCACTTTTTTTACAGTCCGTCCTAGCTTGATAGTAAACAAACATGTAGCCATGAGGGAAGTAACACGGTTTGTAGTGTTACAACCTACATAACTCCAGTTGGATTTGCTGTTGACATTGGCCCACGTTCCAGCGTATGAGTTACCTTACGTTTCTTTTGAACAAAGGAGGTTTGTTTGAAACAGGTGCTCTAGTGATTACCCTGGCCTTTATAAATAGCTTTTAGGTGAAGTATGACTTCTGTTACCTTCACAAGGCATCTTGGTTTATTGAGTGAGGTTTCCATTTAAAAAAAAAACAAACCAAACCAAAAACCAAACAAAAAAAAACAAAACCACAAAAAAACCCAAAGTAAAACTATCTTGGCTATAGCTTCATGGTGTTTGCTGCCTCATACATTGCTGTTTATTTTTAGAGTGTGCTTGTCACAATTTGTCAGCCAAATATTGGCCTGTCACCTCTGCTGTTAGCTGCTGAAATGCTGGTCCCAAGATGACTTTTTTTAAACTACACATAATGAATTAATACCTACCCTGGTTGTTCCAGGGTAATCTTAGGTTTGGTAGGAAACAACAGAGCTAGAACTTGCCAACTTTGCAAAACCCATAAAGTGCTAGGAAAAAAAAAATTAGATGTTCTTACTAAGTATTGTGACCATACCATAATGTGTTAAACTCAATTCACGTGCTCAGATGGTTTTGAGAGTCTGTGGTAAGTTGCCTGAGCATGTCAAAAGGCTTGAATGTTATTTGCGAACAGTAGCGCAGAACGTTTCTAAATCAGTTGTAAAATGAGCCAGGAGATAACGAAGAAATAGCAGGGCCAATATCGTGACTACTTATACACTGTGCCTTGCTTTAGGAAAACTACCTCAGAATTTGTTTTAAGGAAAAATTAAAGTTCTGCGTTATACAAGTGACATCTGCTATCTTGCTTGATTTCTTTTCCTGCTTCTTTTATTTATAGATGCCTTGAGTTTGGGATTTATCTGAAAGCTAAGGTCAGGAAGTGCCTTCCTCCAAGAATGCTACTTGTTGTGGTTTTCTGGCATGTCCTCTCCCCAATCCTTCCCCAAAGGAACTGTAGAGAAAGTATTTTTCCACAATGAAACACAGATCCTTAGCTCTGCAGATTTCATGCTCTGACTGTGGCATGTACTGCTTCACCTCCAGAAATGAAACTTTTAAAATCGTCTCTTGGTGTCCACATCAGTTACATGACTGACTAAAATGCAAAAGGCAGTAACCACTTTATTTTGAATTATTACTTTCTGAATAGAGTCTGCGTGTGGGTTGGGACGTGGGCTGGGACATGGAGGCGGAGGAACATAGGATGTATCCTATTGTGTAGGACTTATTTCCCATGTGGATTTTCAGAAGACCTTAATGACTTTGTTTCAGGCAGGAGCGTGCATATATGTTGAGGAGACGCTCGTCCATTCCCGATGTTTCTACCAACCATTTAAGGTCACGGAGGACCTTAAATGTGCAAGGTCTCTCCCACATTGGAGGCGATGAGAATAAAAAGCACGTGGCCATGAAACACATGAAGTTTTTTGCAAATGCTGGTATATGGAAGAGGTTCTCCCCAACTTGTAAACAAAAACCAAATACTTAAACTGCTCCTCTGAGAGAGTATGGCAATTCTGAGGGCAGCAAAGATGTGGGAGCGCAATGAATGCTTCTGACTAAATAACTGGTTTTGTTGTAGTCAGGGTTCAGTGCAAGGTCTTACATTCAGGATTGAGTTCTCACGAGCAGCCCAGTTTAGTCATCAAAGTTTGCACCGATGTTTATGCAGCAGAGCAGCTGAACTTGTATGCTTGTGGTATGGCCACTTGCAGCAAGCGTGTACCTTAAAGTACTTTTGAGGAATAGCTATTGCTATAAGGAGTTTAAAATTAAGCTATATTTGAAGACATGGTTAAAATCTTTAACTAAACAAAGGACCTGCCTGCAAGTCTTTTTGAGATGTTCCCCTTTTTAAAATTGATTTAAACCTATGTACTTATTGAAACTACCGATGGCCAGTAACTCCTTCTTGGAATACAGATTTGACAGTTTGTTATATAGTCAATAACGACTATTTTGTCATTTGACTTTGTTTTATATTGTTTTATACTTCCATATGCGGCAAACTAAACTGCATTTAGAACTAGGACTGTCAACAGTAGTCGAACATTTTGTTTAACTTCAGATCCCTCTATCTGGCTGTTGTATAACTTTATATAACGGACCTGATTTGTGTTTAGTGCTTTGCATTTACTTTTAAGAGACTCTGCAATCTGTTGTCTTGAACAGATTTCAAGAAAACAAATTGTGAATTTCATTGTCACTGTTTAAGAATCTCATCCTCAGTGTGCAGTGCCAGTTGAAAAAGGCTTATGAAACCAGCTCTGAAAGTTTTCTTAGCTGTTGAAATTCAATGTACTGACCAGGCTGCATTAAATTTATTCCAAATGATAATGTGGCATTTGTTAAGAAACAATACAAACAAAATCTCTTTCTATATTCACTCTGCTTCTAACCTTTTTGTTGCCCTGATGATTGGGATATCAATTTTTCATTCTGTATTTAACTAAGAGATGGGATAAAAACCCCCAAGTGTCATTCTGATGTGAGTCCCAGTGCTCAGAAGGCTTGTGAACTGGACTTTTCTCTTGTCCAAATACCTCCATAGACTTTGCAGAGAGAAACGTGTATTTTCACAACTTTACATGAACTGCTTTCATGTTTTCCTGTATTCCTAATTGCTAACACTGTAAAATAACAGGGACCTACAGTTGAGACAAAAAAAAACCCTTAACGTCTAACCTCTGTGTCTTGTATTCTAGTTGTAAAGTGTAGAAGGGTGGTGAGCAACTTTCTGGTGCTTTGCTGTCTGTTAAAAGTTGGCCTTGAAACCACTGGAATATGGTTGCATGTCAAAACGAGACATTTTGTATTCAATTTAATGAGGAGAACTGGTAGCTGTGGAGTGAGGCGAGGGGCCACGTGTTGAGTGCTGAAGATGATCCTTTTCACATCCACTACTCTGTTTCTTAGTTTAGTATCTGAATGCTTTCTAAAATGTCAGAGTAGACATTTACCTTCCGAGATGGATGTGTTGGTTGGTTGTTTTTTTTTTTTCTTTTTCCAGAAGAAAATGATGAAGTAGTGGCTGTAAGTAGTTGCAAAAGCAAGATGTAATTGTTCTGCAGATGAGCTATGACTGCATCCAGTGACGGACCATCGCACGCAGTGGTCTGCAGGCAACTCAAGGGTGTTTGGCAGCAGGTTGTTGATGTTGAGGCAAATTCCAGCTGTAGGGATAGTATGGCCCCTGTGACACCTGCATTGCAGCTGCTCTGGAAGGACAACCTGCTGGGAGTACGCTCACAAAACTTGAAGATGCTGCAATCATGAGTCATTCAGAAAATTTTGGTTAGGAGCCTGCCGTGCAGGAACGTGCGTTTATGTACAATAGCTGTTCAGATAGATTCTGATTTAATTCACTTACAAGTTCTTTATGTTGAGAATATTAAAAGGAAATTATTCCTAGGGAATTAATTCACCTTTTTAATTGATCTTCTCAGGAGATCTGTGAAGAACTTAGTAAAGGTTTTTCCTTGTCATTTAAAAAAAAAAAAAAAGGGGTGGTGGTGGTAAAAAAAACATGTGTGAGACCACCTGCTAACCAGAAGATTGTCTTTTGATCCAAGATAGGTATAGAAAATGGAGTGAGAAGCTTCCAGGTAGGGGCAAGATAGCGGCCTGATAAAAAGCTAGATACAGAAAAAATGTTGGTCTACTTAATACAGCATCACCCACAAAGTGGGTCGTCTTCTGTGCGTGTCAACTCGCATATTATACTACCACCACCTAGTTCTGTTTCTTGGATGAGCAGAAGTCTTTTTTTCTTTATCTAATTGAGAATCTCCCAGTTAGTATCGACTGATTTTTTTTTTCTTTTTTTTTTTTTCCTTCTTCTGTTTACTCATCTCGTTTTACTGTTTGTTCTTGTTTCTCTTCTCGTTCTCTTCACAATTGCAGGCATTTCTGTGTGGGGATCTTCATTTTTGATTGGTTTGTGCTACCAGGATTCATCTTTCTAAAATTCCAAAATTATTTACTTTGGTTAATGAGCAATGTAAGAAAAAAATGCCTTAGGGGTAAATGGGAATTCAGTCTGTCATCGTCACTAAGGGATACTTGCTCTGCTTATGGACAGATTCCTTCCCCAACCTAAAAAAGACCCCTTTTATGAATCCCATATACTGTCACACTCTGAAGGATGAGATGGCAATTGAACTGACATCTCTGTGTGCTGAAATTTTAAAAAAAACACTAGGATTTTTTTTTTGGCTTCTTACTTAGAAAATTTCTATTTAATCAATAACCTGTCATTTACGTTTGCTTTTTATTAAAAAATAAAGTTCCCAGTAATAACAACATGACACTGAAGTGACACACATGAGAAATGGTTTCTGACTGTGTTTATATTTAAAAAATTCTATTCAAACATCTGTTTACACTTGGAGAAAATCAAGAAAATGTCCTTGCTGTCCTGTGGGGGGTGTGCGGTTCCTTTGGTTTTGTTTTATTTTGCATTAAGAATAAATGAGTTATAGCAACTGAAACTAACTTAGCTACACTGAAATTGTATTGATTGATAGCACGAAATATTTGAAACAGGAATATGCTCTAAATGTTCAGTTGTGGAGTGTTTTTTGTTGTTTTGTTTTCATTATGGTGTCTTCAGTTAGTGTGAGTTACACTTGCTATTAATACAGATGTAACATGTCGTAATTATCCTCAGTTTCAACAAAGAAAGTATGTTCTTTCAAAAAGGAAAAAAAACTTCTCCACTTTGCGTAGGAGGACTGTAAAATACCATAAAAGAGCGTAAGAATGAAGGCATACTTTCCGGATCGGTATTTCATATTTGGGGTTGTAGGTGGTAGCAGTCTCTCCGTCTTTCCCCTGGTCTGTTAGGGTGCAGTCTGCAAAATCAGCTGGCAAGTAAATTATTCAAGCCAGCTTTCAAGATATAGGTGGCACCCAGAATTAAGTACTAATTAATAACTCTTCGTGGAATGCTGGAGGTGTTTATAGTTGGATTTCTTTGAGAAATAAGCTTTATCTCATGCATTTTCTGTTGGCTGCTGCTTGTTTGGCACTTGACAAAGTAGCAGGGGGAAAAATTGTGGATCTGGATACTAAAAAATGCTTTTATAGTCAATGCAAACTTCTAGGGAGAGTAAAAGGTATATTTTGATGTGTGTAAGCAAATATTTTAATGCCAGACTGCTTTGCTCTCTCTTGTCGTTACAGCTGGGAGAGCGAGCAGATGACTTGAGTGCTCTTTTTTTTTTTTTCCCAGCCAATTTGACTCCTTATAAATAAACCCTCTGGTGTGTATTTTTGTGTTCAGCTCCTTTGAGCATCACTGGAAGTTACAGTACTTCCAATGATAGCAATGTAGAGAAAAAACCTTTTTTGGTGTTTCTGCATTATGGCTCTACTGCTCTTCTGTAATTGCTACCCTGTGGGCAGCTGCCAGGCGCCGCCTGTTTCACAAGGCAGGTCTTCGGGCTTTTCTGTTGATGGGACTGGTGGGAGGCTGCTGTTCGGAGGGACCTTAGAGCCATTTAAATTAGCTGAGTCACTAAAAAGTTAATTTTAAAGCACCACAATCGCTTTATCTGACCCTGTCTTTCTGCCACCCACGTGCACTTACTTTTAACACTCCCAGGAGAAAACGACTTTTGTGTATCTTCCAGAGTTACACCACATCCTTACGTGGGTTCTTGGGTCTCCATGGTTAGCCTATAAAAATATTCACAATAGCTAGGGTGAGATAAAAGTGTTCACCAATCAAACTTAATAGCGACAAAAATGATTATTAGTGAAACTCTCTTTGGACGTTTTTCTCTTCCCTGCGGGGCTCGCCTAGGTGAGATGCTCTGCGTCAGCCTGCGCACCGCTCTGCTGCTGTCTGTGTAAGGCTCTTACTGAAATAACCATCTCTAATTTTTTTTTTTCCTTTCCCTCAGAATGGAGAGAGCATCCTGTAACTCTGTAGAATGCATTTTGTATGCAGTTAGTGTTTTTCCGTGCTAATACAACCTTTTCTTCCTAATCGAATATTCCTCCATTATCCAAACCCCAAGAAAGATAATTTGGTATTGAAGTTTTGTCCTGTTTCTCTTAAGAGAAACTTGGTATAGCTTACTTGGGGGGGGGGAAGTGTTTTTGTATGCAAAAGAAATGTAAGGGCCAGCTTGAAAGTGTATGTTGTATTGTATCTGACGAACAGGTGCTAATATTTAAGAATAATATGGGCAATAATTACTGCCTTGCACAACTTGGAAATATTAGCTGCAGGCATTTTAAAATGTTAATAGCCTTCAGCCCGCTAGTCCAGACAGTTTCTGAAGGCTGAGGAAGCTGTTAAATAATGAAGTGCAGCGGTGTTCACCAGAAGCAGCCTTGCAGCCAACAGAGCAGGTACCGCTTTGTGTGACGTTTTAACATGTAGTGGAGGAATATTAACCACTTTGCCAGAACGGTGTCTTCCTAAGAGCTTGGTGGTTTTTTTCTTTTTTTTTAAAAGGCTAAGCCCCAGGTGGGTAATACAGGGAATGGAATGAAAGAGAAGAGGGTAGGAGGTCGGAGTACGGGGTGCGTGTTTCCAGGTGGCTCCTTTTTTCCCCCCTCCGTTAACTGTCCCCTCCAGCCACTTGGCACCTGATTTGTGGTTCTTTAGGAAGAGACATATTGTTTCATTTACCATCGTGGCAGAGGAAAGTAACTTTTGGAGGAAAGTTATATAAGGAGAAAGTGGTGGACTTGGCTTCGTAGCAACTCGGCCCACTTTTTGCTTGAAGACAGTTGAGTTGGGTTTTCAGGTAACGCCCTTAATTTTAATTTACAGAAGCAAGCAGGTGAATATCTTTTATTGCAAAATTGTGTGAAGGGATTTTTCAGTATGACCAACTCTTTAACTTATTTCTGGTTTGTTTGGGTTTTTTTCTGCCCGCCATTTGTTGCTTTCATTCCGATCCAGGTAGAAGTGTGCTTTCACTGGAATTGGATTTTAGCAACTCCTTGGTTTAAATGAACTGTATTGGCAAAGCTGTTCGTCCACTGGCTTAAGAGACTATAGTGTCATATATAAATTGCATACAGTACTGTAGCTATGGGAGTTTTATGTCTGGACTGGGATTCTCAGAAGGAAATGTCGGTGATGCTTATCCATACAGTGGTATCAGCCTAATTTACGCTCTGATCAGTTTTTACACCAGCAAAAATGCTTTTAATCATGTCGTACCACCACATGCTCGTTTTGTTCTGAGAAGTGACATAAACTGTACAGGCAGAGCAGCTTTTGCAGATGTCTCCGCTCGTGTCAGCTAGGTTTGACTGCCTTCGTAGGCTGTTCTTTTTATAGACCTGTCTGGAGAGAGAGGGAGTGTAGGAGTGGTAATACCAGCTTTCATTTTCATGAAATTTAGACAAGTGTTTGCAGTCTCCTTGATATCTTCCTGCGCAAGTATTAGTTCACCAAAGCATTAAATGACTGCTAAGCTAACTGATCTGCAGGTGTTCCTAAGTTTTTGGCTGTCTGTGATGTCAATAGGTGTGTCTCATCTTGCTGTGCTGCTCCAGCGTGGGCTTCCCATGGGGTCACAGCCTTCTTTGGGCACCCCCCTGCTGCACTGTGGACCTCCCCGGGCTGCCGGTGGATGGAGATCTGCTCCACCATAGACCTCCCCGGGCTGCAGGTGGATGGAAATCTGCTCCACCATGGACCTCCCTGGGCTGCACAGGGGCTGCAGGGGAATCTCTGCTCCAGCGCCTGGAGCGCCTCCTCCCCGTTCTTCTGCACTGACCTGGGGGTCTGCAGGGCTGCTCCTCTCACATACTCTCACTCCTCTCTCCAGCTGCACTTGCGCAGCAACGTTTTTTCCCTTCCTAACTATGTTATCCTGGAGGTGCTACCACTGTCGCTGATGGGCTTGGCCTTGTGGCCAAGGGTCCGCCTTGGAGCCGGCTGGCGTTGGCTCCATCGGACATGGGGAAAGCTGCTGGCAGCTTCTCACAGAAGCCACCCCTGTAGCCCCCCTGCTCCCAAAACCTTGCCACGCAAACCCAATACACCTACATTCTTTCTTCTTTACTTAAAAACAGGCAGACCAAAAGAAAACTGAAGGAAATTATCCATGCTAGCATTAGTGGGTATGCTGCTAGCGCTTCTTCAGAACAGAACCAACATCCAGAATTAATCCATGAAATAAAACTTTTAACTTGCAAGTGTGAAGAAAGTAAATAACTCAAGATCTCCATTAACTCCCAATTTCTTCTTTTACAGTAAAGCTTATAGTCTCTCTCATTTCTGTACAGAAACATAATCTAAAACCTGACAGAGGCTCAACTTTTTCTTGGCATTGGAAATGCAATGTATTCACTCCTTGGTATTAGAGACAGCCAAGCATTTCTGTGACTTTAAATGATCTTGGAGTGTAAAAGTAGGATCAGTATTTGTGTTTGGGACGCTCTTGTTTTTGTTCTTGTGAAATAAAAATCATGGCATAATGTTCATAAATACATAAAGACCTTAAAGTTTTCTTTCTTAATTCTTGGTTCCAAACTGTGCTGGAGAGAGAGTTTATATCTGGGTAATCTGAAAACAGATCTGTTTCCATTATAGCTAAACAGGCATTTTAGAGACAATGCTGCTTGTGTAAACTACAGAGGCAAAAAATAGACTTCCAGTAGTGGTAAGACTTGCTGCTTTTTCATGGCTGCATTGTTGCTCGTAGGAAGGTTCACAGTTTGTTTAATTAAAGCGTGCTCTGTAAACAGTGGAAAAAGTTATCACTTTTTTTACCTGATGTTTCTTTTTATATCCTTCGAAAACTGGTGTGCCAAATTTGACAGGAAAACTGACAGTGTGCTGTATATGTTTGTTCACTTTCCACACCTGAAGTTAAGAAGGAGCTTCTTTAAGTAATTATCATCTGGATTTACCAGATTTAAAAGTGAATCATTTTAGCGCTTTTGACAGCATGCGTTTCACCGCACGTGTTGGGCGTAGCAAGCAGAGGGAGCAGCAAGTAGATGGAGTGGTCTGTCAGCAGCTGCCAGAACTGTACACTGGATTTAAGCCATGGCTATTAATCAGTTCTGCTATGAACAGGAAAAAAAAAATGCATCAAAAGCCTTTAGGGTGGTGGGAGGGGAAATTCCTTCGCTCTGCTAAACAGAAAAACATACTTTATTTAGTCATCCAGCAGCTTCCTACATTGTCTGAACTAGTACCGTTGCCTTTAAACCATGTTTCACTTAGGTGAATGTCATTTGTTGCAAATGTGCTAATAAAAAGGTTTTTTCTGAAAATGCAACTGAGGCTATCGGGATTCATTTACTAACTTTTAAAATGAAGCTGCAAATATTTCATCTATTAAATTTTCTTTCTGTGTTTCCTCAGAACAGAGAAAGGAGGGCATGAACCAAAACTGGTTCTGCTGTTTCTTTCAGGTCTTGCAAGTTTGTTTTCCCTATATTCCCATCTGAGATACCTTTTCTGAATCCCAAGAAGATAACGCTGTAGAATTTCAAGTTATGAATTGGGCAACACTGAAAATTACTGAGGCACCCATTATTGTGGACTTTCCTCAGGAAGTATAAGTTGTGCTGGATTGGAAGTAGAACTCTGGAAATCAGTACGTTGGTGGAACCCGAGGAAAATGTTTTCTTTCAGATTTATATAAGCTACCCATGCTGCCTGACGTGCTCAGATTTGAAGGGGTATATCTGGCAAAACCTCCACAGTGAGTCACAAACATTTTTCTCTTGGGAAACCTTGAATTTCCATTTCAGGAAGTGGAAGATAAATAACCCCCTGGGAGAAAAGCAAAAATTCTTTTGTTAATATAAAATTTTAATAGTAGATATTAGATTGCTGATATTTTCAAGGCCCAGAATTAATCAAGTGGAGTCAATAGTAGCTGTACAGCTTTTGAAATAATTTTTTAAAATGTTTTTCTAGATCACTAATGCTAAAATAGTTGCAAAGATTGGAGTTGGGTATAGCTATAGCGAGTCTCTGTTTTGATTTGCTGCTTTAAAGTTTTGAATTAAGGATTTGGAACAGGGGATAGGGGCTATTTAAAAAAGTTAATAAATGGCCTAATATGCACCAGTATTTCTCATTTATACTTGTGTAGGTAAAAGCTGGGTTCTTACGTAACTATCCTGCATAAACTGAAAATTAAAACTACTCTTGGGTCACGTAAGGAATGTGTGCCTGTCAGTAGTCAAAACATCACTTCCGTTGCATTGTGTTTTTAAAAAACCTCTTCTAATACAGATCACAACTCCAGGAAAACACCTATTTTGCAGTCGTGTGCGGCTGTCGAATTGCTTACATGAACTTGCGTATTTGCTTGAGTGCTCCGAGGGCTGGTGTTACTTCACATGAGAGAGACACCTGAAAATTTTTCAAATAGATTTTCCAGATAGAATACTGATGCTTCTGTTTTTCTACCTGAACTTATTCTAAAATGTGCCCTCGATATGAAAATAAACCTGAGTACAGGTGTTTGCATATTTCTCTTAATTTGGAAGGGGACAAGCCTTAAGAGTTCCCCAGTTATTACTATAGTATCTTAAAAGATGTCTACAAAAAAGAAACTTCTGGCTCGTGTTTGTTAAGATAACTAGGGACATTTGACAAGTTAAAGGTGTTCTTTTTCGCTCTGTATTGTCACAGCCCCAGCACTTCTGCTGCTGAGTATGATTTTCTCATACTGTAAGAGGAAAACGACTTGACAGCAGTGAAACGAGAAGAAAGTTGCCATTCGTGCTCCGAGATGTAGTTTTGTTAGGCAGCCATAGACTCGCACGTGCGTTCAGTCTGAGGGAGGGGAGTGTGCACCAGGTAAGAAGTTAGGAAATGGGATCTTGTAGCTAGTGGGAAAAATAAACCTGCCCCTGAAAAGAAGAGGCCGCTATTAGTGAATGATGCTGCTTGCTTTTGAAATGAGTAGGAGTGGCACAAAGCTAACTTATTTGACAATGCTGGCTTTCAAGGCCTCTTCAGCTGCCTTCTACAGGTTCCTTGCTTTGCTGCAGCAGTGACTAGGGGGGAATCTTAACAAAGGAGAATCCTAAATTAGTACCAAAGCGTGCAAGGAGGGATGCAGCCGGTGTCTCTTTTAGTCCTGACTCTCCTCACGTTTTTTATGTTCTGTTCAGCAGTTACGCTGTCAGGGATGCTAACTGATTGACAGCTGTGCTTTGCATATTGGACAAGTGAATGACGGGGGGGAGGGGAAAAAAGGCTTTTGTGGATTTGAAGGAGGCCTGAATTTGTGTTGGGTGGAATATATGCAACTCTCTGCCGTTATTTAAAATGCAGGACTTAATTGAAAGAAGTAATGCCAGCTCGCTTGTGTAGTAAATAGGAAGGAAGTGAACACTGTTAAATAAATATGCATCTATATTCTTGTTTTCTAGGCTTATTAACTTGCTGTAATGTCTTTACGGTACTGTCTCATAATAGCAGAGTTACGAATCCTGGTGATCTTGCTGAGATGGAATTTTTTTGTGATTCTTCCATTGTGTTGACTCATAAAGAAGCTAGAGAGTAGTGATGTTGTAGGAGAAAAATTAGTAAAAGTTTAGTATTATACTGTAATTAAATATCAAGTTAACACATGTCTCAATGGAAGAGAAGGTACTATTTGCCTGCCAGGCTCAAAGACTTAGCGTTGTTCCTGCTG
>NW_009259317.1:455944-461761 GCF_000687185.1 Egretta garzetta | reverse complement strand
CTGCTGATACTGACCTGATGGTAAAGGCCTTTCTTCATGGCAACTTCCCTATATTTGATAGGTTTAGGACGCCTGGCTGAAATTGCTATAGTATTGAAATATCTTTCTGTATGTGTTCATTCCTTCTGTCATTCTACCGGGTGCGGGACTTTCTAAGGTGAACAACCTGGGTGAACACAGCTCTTGAGATGCCCATGTCTGTCTCCACTGAAAAGACTGTGCTACATCCTACGAGTGCGTTTTTGATGTACGCGATCTTGATATTTCTTATATGTATGTTCAGAAATATTTTAAACACATCAAAGAATATAGAACAGAATCCCTTGAAATTTCTCTTTATACAAGCCTCAGGTTGACTAAAAACCTTTAGTGGCCAATTCATTTGAAAGGATATACCAGGGTTTCTTGCAGGTACTTGTAGTAAGGATTTTTGAGCTCTGGTTTGATTACACCAATCTGTTAAACACAATGTTGTTAAGAAAAAGGACGTGTATGCAGGTTTTTATGGGGTAATTAAATGAGGCCTGAAAAGATAGCCCTCTTCAGTCCTGACCCTGTGAATTGATTTAGCCTGCAGTCTCATTATTTTAGTTGACTTTTGTATGTAATGTTTGAACTTGGTGATATGAACTGCATGCCTTGCATAGATGCTTTCCAGCAGTAAAATAGTAGTTCTGAGTATATAAATTGTATATGCCTTAACCTCTCAGCTTCTCTCTTCACAAAACCTGTCTTTTTAAGGAGTGTGTTTTCCCTCTGCTTCCGTAGTCCATTGTGGATATTGTGGGCCATGACCTGCAAGGATTTATAACAAGGTGCTCTAAGCCTTGATGTAGCTTGATGATCTTGTTGTAGCTTGATGATCTTGTTTCATACAAGATGTTGTAAAAATAAAGATTTGATTTGCACCGAAAGAGAAAGTGAGATATTTTACCCCAGACAAGCATGTAAGTAATGCATGCTGTCAAGGGGAACGTAGAGTTCATGAAAGGTCATTAGTCAAATGTCTAACTTCTTGGATTTCCTTGTCATGAAAATATTTTCGTGTCGCTGTGATGTGTCTAAAAATAGTGACCGTATCCCCATATTTTTGTGCAGTTCCAAACAAAAATGCATCCTGTTGATCATGTAAAAAATATCTAATGGATATCTATTTTGAAAAAAAAGCTGCTTTGTTTTCTTGAAGATTAAGGGTGGGGTCACTGGTCAGGAAGAGCTGTTTGCAGACAGGAACTCAAATTTTTTTTTGAAACAAAGATCTGTCTTTCAGGAAGAATGTATTCTCTTATTCTGTTCTTTAAGTTTATATGAGCCTCAAAGTACAATACAGTCCAAATGGAAAACTGTAATGGAAGCCATTTTCTTACAGTATTTTCTGCCTGAAAACAAATCGGAATAATGCATGCTTGTCCTGTCCCGGGGAGAAACTCAAAAGTCCAGGAGTCTAATGTGCTTAGACCAAGCAAAGCTTGTTACAATAGTGTGGATGTTCTAGAAGCTCTAACTTGCTTTAGGGTGTGTTTATACTCGTATTTAGGGCTTCATCTTTACTCAAATCGTATGTGTGTTTGTTTCCAAAAACAAAAACAAAATTCCAAGTTTATTAAGGTAGGTATATTTGATCCCCCCTCCCCCCCATTTTATAAAGGCCTGATTTCTTGTATGACTTCATTTTATAGGAATAAAACCAGTTAACTCATTGTACTTGGTAACAGTGAGTCCTACAGAAAGTGTAGAAGGGTGGACTGACTTTTCCCAAGGCATCTGTAATCCAAATAATGGCATTGTCAATAATTGACTATCAAATATGCATCACGATTGAGTAAGACTGGGACAGGAGTGGTGGCAGTGAGCAAAAGATGTAAGCCTGAATTATACTGGAAGGTTGACCGTAGCATCAGGGTGGGCGCAGGCTTATGATGAGGTGTTGAGTTGCACTGGAATCTCCAAGTCTTGGAAAACTGTTGGACCGGGTTGTAGGAGGAAGGTGAAATGAACAGATCTAACAACACATTTCAGTATATCAAACCAGATCTATTACAGTGTGTGAATTTGATACCCCTGTTGGAACAGCATGAACGGAGAGATAAGAGTTTCTATGGAGTAAACAAAAAAATGACTACTGATTCTTGTCTCACTTGAATAAGTTACTATCAAAGATAGTCATGCTGATCCGTAACCCTTCCTAAAGGCAGCCTTCAAGGTTTGTCTGGCTTTTACCTAGCTTCTCTTATAACCATTTTGCTTCTCGCCGTCTCATTGCGACCCTTTATCCGATTCGACTCGTAACTTCACATTTGCTGTAACCTAGCTGATACTCCTTGGAAGGTGTCCCTAAACTCTTCCTTTGAAGGGTGAAAATGCAAGGGGTAGATGTAGCAATGATTAACTTTTGGGTGCTTAGCTGTTGTGTTTGCGTAACTTAGTGGGAGGAAGGAAAGGAAAGATGGTTGTGATGACTTACTTGCAAGTGTTTTCTGGCCTGGAATTCAGAAAACCCTAGAGAAGGGGAGTGGTGGGAAAAAGGGTGTTTATAGAATTAATGAAAAAGGGGAAGGAAAACAAAATGGAATCGGAATATTCAGAAAACGTGTTTCTAATAAGAAACTGCACACAGAAAGCCTCCTGCGGGAGGGGATCAGAAGCCACGCTGACTGACTGGCTGCGTGGTTGCACGAGGTGGCCAAGGGATGCTCCGCAGGGGAAGGCGGTGCCCATGTGCTCGCGGAGGATGTGCTGGTTGATGCGGTGGTAGTCTTTTTGGCTCTGAATTTCTCTGATTCAGTTTTACAGCACAGCTGCTGTGTGGGACCAGCTCCTGGGTGCGACTGTTGCGGTATTTATGAAGTGCAAATGAATAGGATTCGTCTTTGTTTGCGGCAAGGCAGGTTAGAGATAATAAATGGTAATTGTTTGGTAATGAGAGAGGTGTCACTTCCCAAATGAGCTTAAGCTACGCTTTTCTTTTAAGCAATTGTAGTCTTCTGTTTGCTACAGCAAATGACAACTTTTACATAACAGAAAAAGATGGTGTGCAGAAATTATCCTAACACTGAATAAATCTGTTCAAGTATGATCTCATTCAGTTCCCTAAATGGGTTTTGTCCTCACCTAAAGCAGCAGCTGTGAAGTTGGGAAGTGTGATACCACAGAATATTGGCCTCCCAGAAAGCGCAACGGTGCAGGTTTCATCCCGCCTGCACCTCTTGAAGCTGTTGCCTGTAGTAGGAGTTGTTATTTTTAAATGAACCAAACAAAAACATTTGGGATTTTTCAGATCATAATGAAACTTGGGGAAAAAATGGGGTAATAAGTCTCTTTTAGAAGTACTAATTCTGGGTAGTGGGACTCACCACTCAATACCTGTGCAAAGGATAAATATTTTGCTCTTAATGTCAGTATTTTTAAAGCTGGATTCACTGTACACACTACTCAATGCTGAAAAATTACTTTAATACAGGAAATCTGGGTTGGGTGTCACTGGGAGGATGGCAAAGGAACGCATTCAGAAACAAATCTATTTGGCAGAACCAACAGCTGGTTTTGAGCCCTGTTGGCAGACATTGATAGCTCTGACTTTTTTTTTTTTTTTTTTTTTTTTTTTTTTTGTTAATGTTGTGGCTGCTGTTTTCCTGTTACCTTTCTTGTATTGGCTTTCTTCTTTCTGAGTACCATTTTTAATTGGTACTGCACAGCACAATTATGGAATTGCCCCATTGCATTCCAGATCATAGACTCTTACGAAGTTAGAATAATGTTATCGGACAATTTTGAGCTGGCATTTTCCTTTCTCTACTCATGCCAGGGTGCCATTGTTGGGTGCATTAGTTGGGGCATATGGAGTAAGCAATGGAGAAGGCTGAAGGTCTGTTGAAATGATGCTGGGGGATACCGTATGCCTGATATATAGGTCTAAAAAGGACCAGAAGGCACTCAAGGGAACCACCTGAATGATTTGAATTACTAGAGACTTGGATGTTGCTTTTTTTTCCAGGCTGATTAGCAGAAGCCTGTGGTCTAGTATCACTGAGTATGGGGAGACCACAAGTTAAACCAAAGAAATTGATAATCTGCGTAACTAGGAAAATACTAATTGTCAGTACGTGCTTGTGTTGGGGTCCAAGCAGATTCTCTTGCTTGAAGACGTTCTGTACTAGTGGACGTAGAAGTTGTGGGTATGCATCTGTGTGCGGTGGCATGTGATCTGCTGCCTGTGGGGGATCAGATTGGTGGTTCTGCATTTAAAACTGATGAACAGCACACTGTGAATTCCAGCTGTTCCCCTTTTTCTGGAATGTTTTGAGGTATTTGGCATGATTTAGTTGGAGTCCAGCTTTTTGCCATTAAGATGTTTAATGAAGATGGGCAACTGTACTACTTGGTGTAGGTTATCTTGATGTTCTCTAGTTTAAAGAATCTAATAAACTATAAGGTCTCTATACTTGCCTGGGTCAGCTGGTGTCTGGATATAGTGACTGACTCTTAATTAAATTCCTTCTAAATTTCTCACTTTGGATTGATAGACTCAGTGCTCATAACGAATTGGAGCTTTTATTAGCAGCTTAGTATTTTAAATGTAACTTTATTTAGCTACACTAGCTTTTCTAAGTTTATTACTGTGTACCTAGCCTCATTTGTAGGCACAGACCTATGAATTTGCAGCTCCGTCTCCCCTTTTCCCTTCTTTCAAAGGAATCTGTTTATAATTCATCAAAGCAAACAACTTCGCAACATTGCATTTTTTTTTTCAAGCTGTATAACTGCTGTGAAGCATGAGAACTAAGGAGCTGAGGAAATACTTAAAGGTGCTGTTCTCCTCCCTTTAATTGGTTTTGCCCTTCTCACTCACTTATGAATGAGAGGACTCAACTGAAATCTTCATTTACAGTAAATATATTCAGTAGGAAAAAATCAAAGGATAAAATGGGGAAGTAATTTTTCATCTCGAAAGAAAGTATTGAGGGCTTTCCCATCTTGTTGGTTGTGGTGGGTTTATTGAATGCTGAACTGTGCTGGAGTTCTCTGTGAGGGACCCCTGCCTCCCCTGCTACTCCAGGTGCTGATCAGAAAGGGGGAAGCTAAGGATAGAAGTTGGTTTTGGTTTAGTTTTGGTTGAATGGCTGTTGTGAAGTAATGTTTAAACTCAAGTTCACGAGCAGAAGTAATGTTTAAACTCAAGTTCAGGAACAGGTTGATATGAAATACTCTTCTTCTGTGTCTGTGTTCAGAAAGCTAATTTGTAATGTGGGCAGCTTAATTTTTTTCTCAGTGGTGGAGGCCTGCCCAGATACTTCATTTCTTCCTGGGCCATTCCTCGAACTTTGATTTTGCTTAACATAGCTGAGTGTCTTCAGCGTGCATTAAGCTGGGAAACATGATTTTAATACAACTGTGCCCAGCTCTATATTCTTCTGAGTCGCCTTGAAAAAGCTCGGTGCTGGTGGGAGGAGGAGAGAAAGCAAGAGCAACAACAGTTTGTACCACCCAAATTGAGCAACATGTTATCGCTGCATGGTGTTTCTGAGAAATCCAAATTGTCTTGGTCTCCAGAAGATGGGGCTTTAATTATACCTTCTGAAATATTGCTTGCCCTTATTTATCTTTTCAAAATTCCAGTCAAGCTTTTCTGTCCAGCATTGTTCCCACTTTTGGACGAAAAGAACTTGCTCTCCTTTCACAAATGCAAGTGAACTTTTATATCTTTATCTTTATGTCTTTAAGACTTACAGCATTGGTGGTGTTCAGAGTTGCAGGAGAAGGAGAATAAAATGCTTGGCACCCAGACAGAGTGAATCTTGACACCAGATGATGAGTAGT
>NW_009259317.1:411065-455769 GCF_000687185.1 Egretta garzetta | reverse complement strand
AAAAAAAAAAAGGGGGGGGGGGGGGGGCATTTTAAGCTTAAAAATTGTGCTCATTAGAAGAATCGTTGGCTAGGTATCATGAAGTGGAAAACAGTGTTGACAGCTCTACTTCATGCAGTGACGTTTTTGCTTCTCTTTCAACTGTTTTAATTCACTAGTCAGTGTAGTCTATGCAACTACTTTTGCTGACAGTATCAGGTAGGTGCAGGTATTTAAAACGGGGCCTTTTGAAAGCTTTAATGGCACGAAGAGATCATTCAGCTGTTCGTAACTTGTGGCTGTCGGGGTGGAGGCGAAGGCTGAAAAGGGGCTCTGTCTTGGAGGTATGCAAGAATTATGGTTTCTCTGATTCAGCTCACGGAAGAAAACAATCTACGGTTAATCTTGTCACCTTCCTTCGCCTAATTCAGGTGCCGAAAGGTAGGAAGGATGATAGGGAAGGATGTGTGCGAGAGCTGAGATGAGTATCAGAGAGAGATTCAAGGGAACTCAACTTACTGGTTTGAGACTCCTGAAACCAATTACTGTGCCGGGGCTGGTATGAGGAACTGGGGATACCACTCTCCTTAGTATTACTGACTTCATAAGTGTCAAATTGATGCTTGAATGTAATCCCAAGTGTCTGTCACTCCTTCATTTGCATGTCCTATTTCTTAAGCTGAAAACAAGTAGCTTAGCTTGGGGCAGGTGGTGGGCAGGGGCTTGTGAAAAGTGGGTGGTATCACTCACCCGCAGGCGCTGTTACCCGGGCTGAGTTACACAAACTTCCCAACTAATCTGTTAAACTGTGAATATTGTTCCAAACAGGAAAGTAGGTATCTATAAACCCTAACCCCATAAACTTCCCTGTGCAAAGTGAGGCATGAGTCTGCCTACGAATAGTAGGAAATGAATGAATAGACTTCTTCCCCCCCCGCAAATTGTAGTTCTAAAGTGGGCTGGGACATTCAGCTTGAATGAAGAAACCCTCGATAGTATTTCAGTTGTGTTATTTTTTTCATGGACTGTTTTTTTTTTTGTTTGTTTGTTTGTTTTTTTTCCCCCCCAAGCTTTTAAATAACTCCCCCCAATACTACAAACAGTTGAATAACACTTCTTGGTGACCACAGGAGTTGAACTTGCTGTGCTTACTACTCTTGGATTTGGTAAAATGCACACGTGCTCTCTCTGTTCCGTTTTATTTTATGGTGAGAATAACCACCATCTTAAAAGCTAAACATCCTAATTATCGAGGCACTAAATGGTTGAAGTAGCTGTAGCCCAATGATGCAGAGTCTTTGTAGCATCTCCTACAGGTGTTCTCTAATACAGGGCAGATGGCTGATATGTTACTGACTCCTCAGGGACAGCAAGTTAGAAGGCAGCAGTAGCTTACTGCTTCTAGAAAATAAATTTAACGCCATGTAATTTCATTCTTTTAAAGGTTTCTCCTTGTTTCTGTCCTTGCTAGAACCTTTAAAAGGGTCATGTAGTTTTTATTACAAGCAAAATTAAGGAAGAATACAAAATTTTGATCTCGCTGTTTAAGTTGCAAGCCTTTAGGAATTGCTTGCGTGGGTGAGCATGTGTAAATTATAATAGTTTGTATATATAATTTGTAGTGTACATATTACTAAACCTAAGCGATCAAAAATCGCATGATGGGCCTTAACTTTGAAACTGGCTTATTAGTGAAATGAGAAGAGAGTTTGTTTTGGGTTTCTAACATAATACCCTTGAGCCTTGTTTTAGGACTGGAATAGAAGATTCCCCTGGGTGACTGAATCCATCTTTTGCAGTTACAGACTGCTGTGCACCACAGTGTTTCCTAAACTGTATTCCCTCCCAAATTGCCATTGCAGTGATGCTCATGTTGTTATGCCAGCTTTTTCCTCTGATTGTCTGTATATTCTATTTGACTTTATTTCCAATTGCCTGTGACCTCTTGTGTTGCCTTAACATAGACAGCTTTTTGGGAATCCTCTCTTGCAGAACCAACTGTTTTTTGCAGCTCTTCTGGTTTTGAATTAATTTGAAGGAAATTACTAGGTGGGGTCTCAAGAGCAGTTTGTAGAAAGGCTTAAATAGCTCTGCTCTTATAGGACTTACTTTTCTCATGGCTTTGTTAATGGGCCCTCCAAACTGTCATGTTATCAAGTAGTATGCAAGTTATGTTTATTAGTTCATATATGGTTTTGCATCGTGTGTGACTGGCGAGTTTTTTTATGTGATTAAAATCCATTTATTTACGTATGCTTTGTTCATCCCCTGATTGTACCCTCCCATTTGGTACCTTTAGCAGATTTTTTTTGTCATGGGCATAAGTCTGGGAAAAAGTTCAATAATAAAAAGATTGGCTTTAAAATCAGTCCACAAAGATATTCCAGTAATACCTTTCTATAATACTTTGCTGTATTCTTTTTTGACCAAATCCTTGGTTTATGTGTTTCTCTATAAATATTTATATTCTCCAGCTTTAAAAGTTTTCTATGTGGCATGGTGTTCAATGTGTTGTCCATTGAAACCACCTAATTTTTCTGGATCCTGTCTGAGAAAGCAAAAAAAAAAAAAAAAAAAAAAAAAACCCAAACCAAAATGTAACCAAGATGTAACTACAACTGTGGTTTTGGTTACATTGTTGCCTGTGTGCTGTAATGACTTCTGTTTTTCGATCTGTGACCTTCAAAAACGGTTCCTGATGACAAGCCTGGTTTCCTACATGCCCTGTTTAAATGGAGCTCCTACAAGTGCTCCGTTGCTGCATGTGTAGGTGCCCACCACTGGACATATACCCTGGAAATCCTAGGGTGGATGAACTGCTGTCTTTGAGTATTATGGGATGCAAATGATCCAACCCTCTGATTTAGTGCGTTAACCTTTTTGCCTTTTGCTTGCATTTTGTGTATGGTAGCTGACACTTCCATATCCTTTCTTTTCCATTAATTGAGTGGTGTTCTGCCTCTTACATCCAATGTTATGTTTTGTTCTTGGCTATTTGTGAAGATAGAGTTAATTTTGAAGAAGGCGATACCTGATCTCCCATTACATGTTGTGGAACAGCCCTTTCTTCTTTCTTTGCTCTCTACTAAGGTGTTTGAAGAAGCTTTGGATGTTTAATTTGCCTTGTAAGCTTTATCTCTGTTTGATTTATGATGGTCCCACTTTCTATCGCTGCACGTCCCGGTGCCAAACTGTGGCCACTGTTACGGGGCGAGTAACGCGGTGTTGAGAATACCTGCAGGCTGCTGCCCAGCAAAGAAAGAGAGGAGACGAGCGCTTGGGAGCGTGGCGAGGTAGTAAAGATACAGTTTACAAAAACACACCTCTCCAGATTTGTCGTTGCTGTTTTCAGACATTGCTATGGCAAAAGGAGTTCTTAAACTGCATGGGTGATGTCTGAGCAGCGGAACATCTGCAAATGGATGTAAACACGTGCGGCCTGAAAGTCAAGCTATTTTGCCAAAAGAGAGGAGCAAAAGCAATGTTTCTCATTTTGTTCTTGATATCCAGCAAACTCGTTCCTTTCATCTGAAGGATAAATAAGTGATCAGACTACATCTGTATATGCCTTGGGTGATTGCAGATCAATTTTCTGAACAGGCTGCGTTGATTATATCAGTGTTTTTTTCAAAATTTGTTATCTAGAACATGTAGGCAAATTGATGTCGGTGACACGTAACAAATGCTGTAGGCTTTGCTGATGCCAGATAAGGAGAAAAGCATAGACTTGTTCATACCAATACTCAAATTTGTCTAAAATGATTTCTGATTTACTTTTTCTAGTTCATCTAGTAATTGTCCAGCTTCTGGCTAGGTAGGTAAAACAATTTCAGAGCTGCTTGTTAAAGTGATGGTTGTCCTTGAAGAAATTGAAAAACATCGAATGCTTCATTTTGAAAGAAGATAATTAACCTTATTTCAGTTAACAAGGTGAATGTAATGTGTCTGTAATTCTTAGGGTTCCAGGCTCAGTGCAAACCCTTGAATTAGTTGAGCAGGCAGATTTTCTTTCTATGGAGGATGTTGGTCACCTTTGTCCGATCACCTTTCCTCACAGTGTGCTCTGCAAAATGACAGCAAATATTAAATCCTAACATTCTGCACTTGCAAATCTGTGTTCCAGAAGATGAATGGGAAGAGTAAAATTGGAAGATCCACAAAAGTCTGTTCAGGAGATAGTGTCTCTTCTGCTCAAAAATAAGGAAAGTAAGTTCTTTTCATAGACAAGGAATGAAAGAAGCAATTTTTGTTCTCATTCTGGAATAATGAGTTTTCTTTTTCATCTCAAGAGGCCATAATTATTCAGCGTGCAGCTATTGTTAAATGGTAACTGTACAAAAACTATAGAAATTGCAAGTGCTTATTCACTGACCATGACTCCAGTGAAGGATTGTGGGGCTAGTAATCCTCTGTATATTTTGCGCACTGTTTTGGCGTTCAAATCTCAGATGCAAGTACAAAGGAAATTTGATCTTAAATGTTGGTGCTGTTTGAAAGAGTATGAAGTGGATATATGACTTTTTAAACAGCAGAATCAATATAAATATATAAAGGTAAAAGGCTCGTTGTACATAAACACTTGTATAGCAAGTGCCTGGGGGATGGGAGTCGTGCAGGGGAGAGAAGGAAGGAAAGCTGTGGCTCCCTTAATTTGCTGGTACTGTGATACCTTTGGGAAATAAAAAGTAGAGAGAACAGTACAGGTCGTGATCTTTCCCGATCATGTCTTGGCCGTAGCGGAAATGCTCGGATGGGTTGTACTGCTATAGCTGTTCTTCCAAAGAGTTTGTTTTGCTGGGAAGAAGGGGATATTTCCTTATGCAGTAAGGAAGGTGCTTCCTTTTACTCCCACGTCTTTGTGTTCATGCTGCAGCTGACTTGCTCAAATTCTGCTCTCTATTTTGAGTGGCTCTTTTTTTGTTAATATGGTGATGCTTTCTGTTGTCAATAGCTCATACTTAACAATGCAGCCTCGATGCATATGGTGTATAGTTTTGCCTGTTATGCACATATTGGTTGGAGTAGGAAAAAAAAAAAAATCAAAACCAGAAGAGGAGGATTTGCTTTGTACAGGACACAAGAAATACCTACATTAAAACCTGTCCAGGAGTCACCTGGCAGCTTTAGATTTGGACAGCTGGAAATATTTTTTTCTAATGAGAATGTTGTACATGGCCTTGTTACAGGGAACAGTCATACAAAAAGACTTCTAGATATTCAGCTCAGTCATGTTATGTATGGTACCTAATACAGGTAATAAACTGAGTGCTGCTATGGCTTATCTGGTATTCAGTTTAAGTAGACCTAGTATACTATTACTGTGCTTTCAGCATATGCTAAAGAAATAATGCTGGTTTTTTTTTTTTCCTTTGGTTTAATACAACTTCTGCCAACTTGATCTGAAACTAGAAAAATACTTCTTTGGTGTTGTATGGCCTATGATGCTTCATAAACTTTGTAGTGTTCTTTTTTTAATATGGCATCTTTTTTTAATTGGTGAAATGTGTGCAGTGGCAGTTGGAAAAAAAATAAATTAGACTTAATGCAGTTTTGAAACTTTGTCCAGGGTTTTTTACAAAAATAAGACAAAACATTTTTCAGGAAAAAGATAAGTGGCAGATAAGTGTTACATTAAGATAACTTTACAATGTCAAGACTCTTGACACATTGCTGTATAGTTGTCTATCTGATGAGCTCGTATAGCTACTGAATACTATTTTTCTAATAGCATATTTCAAGCTCTTTCAAGGAAGCTATTTCAAGTCATTGAAATCCTTTAATTTTTTTAAGAATTGGAAAAATATAGCTTTCTGAAAAATGGTTTAAGAACTTAAATAATCCATGTTGCATCATGCAAGTAAGTGTAGCATATCCTCTTACCCGCTAATAAATGACTTAGCCTGTTCTCAGATGGGATTTTTTTATTATAGTTCCAGATGTTTGTAGACTTGTGTGATTTGACACAAAAATGATTTTTAAATGGTTCTGGGCATGACTAAGAGGGAACTAGATCATCAGTAGTCTGGGGCCGTGTGAATTGGTGCAGAGTTTAATTTTGAATCTGGGCTTGTTCCTCAGTTTGAACATTTGTCAGAGAGATGAATGTGTGTGGAGGCAGCACAATTTGCTGTAAACAGTCTCTAATGCTTTTCTTTAATAAAAAATGCAAGTTAGTTATCTGAAGAATAGCATAAGGCACTTGGTGAATACTGAGTTTCACTTCATGGCTCTTGATGGAAGCCACTTTCTTCTGCTGGCCACAAAGAACGAGTCACTCACTGATGTTGGAAGCTTGTGGCAGTGTTGAGTGTAAAAACTGTTTTCCTGCTAGTAAGCACAAAAGAGAAAGTGTTTCCTCCAACATAATGCGTGTAAATTTTCACATTAAAAAGCAGAAGAGAGTTGTGTTCTTAGCTGTTGTTCCTTTATTTATAACAACTCCAGTAATTTTTAAACACATTCTGGTTTCTATTGGGTTGTGCTTTTACTCTGTCAGAAATGGTTACGGTTTTCATTCTGACTGCAACATATTTCCTTCTTAAGTGCTTCTGACTGTTCTTATTCCTGTCTGTATTTGTAGTTTGGTTGTGTTTTTTCCTGCGGGCATGGCTACCTTTCAAGTCCAGGTAGACAACCCAAAACTGAATGCTAAATTTGCCACAGTGGTATGAAGCTCGGTATAGACAAACTGCCAAAGAATCTATATAGCTTGTCAGAAATATCTATCTTCCTTATACACATATATAAAAATAAAAATATGTAGTTTATGTAGGACAGGTGCAGTGCTGGTTTTAGCCTGCTGGGCTGTGTTTGCCTGCCTGGCAGGCTGTGGTGTTAGATGTATCTTGAAAGATGGAAACACTTTTTTTTCTGCAGGGTGCAGTTTCTTTCTGAGTACCAGTGTTGTGGCTTGGGGCACACCCCTATCGAGTAGCCTGGCTGGTAGGAGCTGCTGGGAAAAGTGATCTAGAAGACACCTTGGTGCATGGTCTATGAGTCTTTGGAGAAGGAAAGAGTTGCCCTTCTCCCAAAGCGAACAGTCAAAGCTCCTCTGCCACCAGCAGCTCCCGAGTACCACGTGGAGCAGCCAGGTCCCAATGATGGGCTGACTGCATAGCTAGTGCAGTACTGCTGTCTTAATAGGCTTTCTCAAGAAAAACTTAAACTGTACTTTTTATGAACTAAAGGTGCTGATGGAATAGCGAAGTATTTCTCATGTAATTTAACTGATAATAGTGCTAATTTGGATTAGTGGATGGGACAACTTAATGTAATTGGTGTCATCAGGAAAAAAAAAAGTACATCAGAGAGGAAATCTTTGACATGGATCGATGAAGTTTCAGTGTCTGATGAGGGCAGGTAGCAGCTTTCCCCTTTTGCCCCTCTCCGTTTGTGGATCCTCTACTGCTCAGGGCATTGGGATCCATAATTGTCTCCTTGAGATGCAGCTTCACAAACCGGTGCTGAAGGCACTTGGATTTCCTCATCCCCCCCTGCTTGCCTCTCCCTTGTTCTTTTGGTCACTCGGGGGTGAGCTCAAAGTACTGGGTACCTACAAATTGGTTTGGAGTGTGATATATGTTAAATGCTTCCTAAACTTATGCTCCTAATAAAATGTACCTCTACCTTGGTTGGCTGGTGATACAGGCTTTCATACTACATTTCTTCTATGGCCTCCTTGAAAATTTGAGGAGTGATTAAAATACATGTAAATATGTACTGATAAACCTTCCAGCTACAAAAATCTTAACGAAAGCTTAGATTTTCCCACAGGTGTTTTATAAAGTATTGCTGGATGTACAGAATACGACAGCTCCATGATCTGATAAATGACTGTTAAAACACAAAATCAGTTCCACCATTTAGTGGTTTCTGTCATTACTGTTCAGGTTTGTCTTATGTCAGGGAGCTAGAATGTATGGGATGTGACTTGCATAAACTGTTGTATTTCTCTTCTGTTTACCTTTTTGGTCCCTTTCTTTAAGATAGTGGTCTTCTCGATTCAAAGAAAGGAAAAAAAACCCACCACCACCCTGACCCTTGCTTCTAATCTTCTCATGTAACCGATGGACTGCTGAAACAATAGCACTCGCATCTGATACAACAACATCTTATTTATAGATGGAAGCAGCTGCATCCTCTGTCTTTGCATGCAAGAAGCCCTATTGTTTTCAAGTCACCAGGTTAATGAGACTGTGGGAAAACGAAGGCCTATCATAAAAGCATTATTAAAGATAATTATTTAACACAGAAAGGAAGGGAGGATGTAGCTGGTATGACCTATTCCTAAAATTGAGTTAGGTGTGGTGTAAATGTAGCACTGACAATTTAAGCTAATAGTACTGCCCTGAGTTTACTCGTGGATCCCTATATCACACTGACGTTTGGCTACGTCAAAAACATCTAGTTCCACCGGCCTGTAATTTCTGATGGCTGAGGGTTGAACATTACTTTGAGGGTGACAGAGCACTGGAATGGGCTGCCCAGGGGGGTTGTGGAGTCTGCTTCTCTGGAGATATTCAAAGCCCACCTGGATGTCCTGTGCAACGTGCTCTGGGTGACCCTGCTTTAGCAGGGGGCTTGGACTAGATGGTCTCCCAAGGTCCCTTCCAACCCTTACCATTCTGTGATTCTGTGCAGGGAAAAGTCCCTGCCCCATTATACTCCTTTTCCACCACTGAACGCTTTCTGCTCATGTGCTCCCCTCGGGTGGGTTATCTGCCTTGCCGCGTGGTTTATCAGCAGATACTTCTGCACCGTCCTCATCAGGTCACCAGGGCAGGGCATTGCCGAGGGCGCAGCGGGGAGCGGGGCAGCCCTGTCTGATGGTACGGTTTCTTCAGCTAGGAAATGCTCCCCTGGGATCTGTGACCAGCTGGCCGGCTTCTGAAACTGGAGCATGGAATTTGGGAGCTGTAATAGGTTCTTAATCCCTCTGTTGTCATCCTTGTTTTTCCCTGCTGTTGGATGCCCTAGATGGAAGGAAGGATTTCTGTCTCCAAGCCAAGTGCTCTCCCAGGTTTATGGAGAGCATCTTGAGCTCTGTTAAGGGTCCCTGAAAAATCTGTGGATGAGGAGCTGGGACCTCTTTTCCTGTCCTGTTTCAGTCAGGCGTCAGTTTAAAGACCATAACCTGTGAAACAGGGAATACAGCTTAGTCCAGCGTGTGCTCCCCGTGTGTAGCACGTCCCCTGAGGAGCTGTGAGGTGTTGCCTGTCTCGTTTGTGCTGTGTGAATAAAAGGAAAAAATACTGGATTAATGCATTGAGTGAGCTTTTTTTTTTTTAGTGCAAACTCAAGTGACAGCAGTGCAGTTTTTCATGCCAAATACTCTTTTTATTGAGAACATGCCTTTAAAATTTGTGCAAGTGGAGGTCTGACTAATGAAGAACAGTTAAGATCAATCTGAGTTTCTTTACAGGAACTCCTCTGGCATCTTCTGTAGCATACCTGTAATTTATAGTGAATGTGTCTTTTGAAAGCTGTCTGGTCCTGGTGTAAAGTGGTAGGATCCTTTGTGTTAAGCTGACTGAATGTTTGTTTTTCACAATCTACAAGAAAAACAACAAAGACTCCAATAGCCCCTGAAAATTCTAGTTTGAATTGCCTTGTTTCAGGTTCTGGCTTATTGAATTTCACTGTGCTATCTTCCTGTTGGACTGGGATTTGGAAGTCTGACCCATGATGCTTGCTTGCAGGTGGTCCTCAAGTCTGGTACCTCAGAGCTGTCTTTCCATTCAGCAAGGATGAGCTGATCAGCTGTTTTGTGTTGGGTTTTTTTTGGTTTTTTGTTTGTTTGGTTTTGGTTTTGTTTTTTTTTAAGCTTAGTAAAAAGTTTCTGATCTAGATCTGACATTGGTTGGTTTTCCTTCCCTTTAAAGTGGTTAGAATAGTTTTGGGAAGAGAATCCCATACCTGAATTGTGGAATATACTGGACACATAATATTTTTACAATTAGAGTTTTAGAATTTTTTTCTAACTTCAATTAAAATTTGGCTTTAGTTTACTGATTTGAAACATTATGCTGTTTCCAGATACGAGATTTTTTTTTTTTTTTTTTTTTAAGGGGGGTGAGTCAGGTGAGGATATGCTTTGTTTTGGCATCCGTTCTTGATCTTTAAATGTAATTAAAAACAAAGGACTTACGTTACTGGTCAGCTTGTTACTTGGCTTATGTCAGAATGTGTTTATAGTATTTTTGGCTCTTTATTTAGCCCATCTTGAGTTTGTTTTTTAAAATGAGACATTTTTATTGAAAGTCAGCAAGGTAATACCTTTTTCCTCTGGAATGTATTTTTAGTTTTAGAAGAAGCCATTATTAGGGAGACGTTTTGCACTGTTTGGGTCTCTTGACCCTTCTTATCTTGTTACAAATCTAGCTTCAGTAATCTTTTAGCATTAGACTGCTTTGTTGCACGGATTCTTTGGTAAATAGATTAATCGCTAGGTCTTGTGACTGTATTAATCTTGCTCTGCTGCTTAGGTTTGTTGAGGGATTTCTAATAATTAGGACGTCTTTGTGCTTGGTCTTGAAACAGTTCCTGTGTTTTCCTGGGAGTCTAATGGTGAGGTAGGAAACAGTGGAGACAGCCAGATGTATTAGCATAAGAGGTTATTTGGTTACTTTTCTTTGTGTTGTGTAAAAAGCTTATAAATATTTAAGCAGTTTTTGTAAGATACTGACCTGAAACAGAACCTTCTAAAAACATGCTAACTGTGGGATTTGGTGTTGGTTGTTAAAAAGAAAAAAACCAGACTTCTTTAAAAAGCGCAGGCATTTTATTGCATCTTCTGATACTTCGCTATAGGTGCTTGTAAACTGTGAACTACTGCTAGGCTAAATCAAGTAGTTTAATAATGTCAAAATGCATTTGTGCGGTAACTCAGTTCTTCTTCAGTGGCCTCCGGGACTTTGGACGATCACGTGGTATCACTTCTCTCTGAAAAAAGTGTTACTTCTCAAAAGAGCTTGTTTGATGTGCCTCCTCATGACTTTCATTAATACGACATTCTGAATAAAAACTTTGATGCCAGAGCCAGGTACCAAGAGGCAGTGGAGTATTTCTTGTGAAGAAATGAAAGCTATTGAGTGTACGCTTGTTGCCAGGCTGTTTCAGTGTATTTCTTCTGATTGCTTAATTTTCAAAATTTTCCGCTTGCTTCAAACTATTTTAGGATGCTTTTTAGTATGAAGTGAATAGCAAATACAAGAAGCCTTTGTTTGTTTTACACGATGCTGCTTGGTCAGGATATTTTTTTTGTTCTTTGGATAAATTATCAACCCATAAACCTTTTTCCATATGTGAGGTATGTTGTTTTTAGTAAAGCATGCACTCAGCAGCAAAACACGCTGCAGGAGTTCATCTGGACACATGTGAGCCATCGCAGTGGTGTGAGTGCATCCCAGGCCTCTGCTGGCTTGAGGTCAGGAATAAAACTTACTCTTGGTGATAGCCGTATTAAGCACTCAAATAGCAGGCGGTTTGAGTGAATGAAATGCCATTAACCAGAAGGGCAATGAGAGCATTTTTTTTTTTTTAAATTCTAATTTGCTTAAGAGAATGAGATTACAGCCAGAAAATTGTCTTGTCAGACAGCCAGATATTGACTTCTTGGTCTTCCCTTGCCAAATGCTCAAGCTTCTTCAAGCTCCCCGCTCCGAGCCCTCTGCCAGCTTGCCATGAGAGCCAAGAGTGAAAGCTTGGGCTAGTCCTTCCCTTGTTTGTTGGGCAAAATGTTACCCATTCTAAGCGTTATTTTTTACAAGATCTGAGAATTTGGGTAAGCTGTGTTTACTTAAAAACTCACAAAGCTCTGCTTTTCTTGAAGTCACCTTTTATTTGGAGGCAATATGGAAGCATATACATAACTTGAAAGTGAGTAGGGTGCTCTGATTTGCTAACATTTAACTCACTTTTAGTAACCGTACTAAGGGAAGCTCGGTATTAAATATTAACTTTAATTTAGAAAGCCTGGAAAAGCTGAACTTCTGTTTCAGGTCACTTGTGTTGGTATGAAGTACTTGACAGGTTTTTTAATTTTTAAAAAGAAGTTATCCTGTGAGCATTAAAAAATGTGTGTAAATATTTGTGTTTTCAAGTGTTTGATGTTCCCAACTTGTGCCTGATGTGTGCTTCCTAGCCCTTTACCTTGTTCCTTCTAGTTTCTTTGCATTTCTGGATTTCTTCCCTTCCTGTTGTAAATATTCCATGCTGTCAGATAGGTTTAAACTAGCTAGCAGGCTCATAAGCGATGAAAATGGAGACATACACAGGTTGTGTACAAAAGCCGCCTTTTTTCAATCAAAAAAATAAATGTATTGAAATAAAAGATGGGGTCCTTGATTCACTTGTTTGGTATGTGCTTTTGAAAAACTAGTCCTTTGGCTCAACTTTAGCTGTTACTACCTCTTTTCTCTGAATTATCTTTTGACTTTTAGATCAGGTTTGCAAGTTCCTGTAAAACTGTTAGCACAGTACTGAGGGTTTTTTTCTGCCAAGGCATAAAATGAAGCTTAAAACCAAGTTTTCTTTTCTGATAAGCCTTTATAATTCCACTCAAATTACTCCTGTAAAAGTGATGGGGTTTTTTTAAGACTTCCTAGGTTTAATTGAATGAAAAAGAGAATTGTAAGTAACTTTTTAAAAGTCTCTCTGAAATCAGGCCTGCTGCAACTCAATTAGTTGATTACTGGGACTTGTGCTTTCTTTTTCAGGTATATCTCTCTGGATCAGTGTTGGATACAGTATTTGTTCCCCTTCCTCTGTCCACTCGTAGCAAAAATAAGATGGGTTGGCCTTACGTAAACTCCCGTAGTTACCAAGTGAGACCATACTGATGCCACAAGGTGCTCAGCTATTGCCAAAGCCTGAAAAGGAGAAATACATAAGGATCTATAATACAACATTGCTGCTCAAAAATCCTTTATTCCACTGTTGAAAATGTAAAAATGATGTAATTGAATTACCAAAGCACTTAGTAATTTTGAAGTAACTCTGGAAAGCTCTATTGCACCGCACTGTACAAAGTTGACCTGTAGGCTCTCTTACAGTAGCCTGAGCGTGGTGTTGTCCCGTCATGTCCCCGCACCCTCGCTGTTGTGACTGTTCCCACAAATGCCAAAGGAACCCCCTGCCCGACACCCCCGCCATCCCCAAGATAGAGCTAAGGGTACGTTGTTGACCCTAAACTACCTGGAGTTACCAGCTGGTTCACGGAAGGGCAAATAGTTTTTGCATATACTTCTGGGGTCAGCTGGGCTCCCTACACTTTTTGACCGTAACCTAGTAAATAGCTAAGCTCTAATAGCCACCCGCTCCCTTCTTACTCAGCTCCTACGTTCTGTAAGTTCACACTCCATGTTAATGATTTCAGAGAGTATGTGTTCTTGCATTCAATGTTGAGTTTAGACTTTTTTTCATGTGCCATTGGAAAGAAAAATCAAGATATCCTTGGAAGGAAAGTGCTCTGTATTTTCAGGTTATGTGAGTAGAAATCCATGACTTCTTGATATACTAAAATGAAACAGTTGCGTTTCAGTGCTTTTTAAAAAAAACCAAACAAACCACCAAGCACAACACCAAAAACACCAAGCAAAGCATTTGCTGTTCCTGAGTTTAAAATTCATTCTTAAGTCTTCCAGAAAAACCCCCAAACCAACCACCAACCCACGAAGGAGTGCAAGTCAATGGCAAAAAAGTGCAGAACTGATCTCAGGGTGAGACAAGTCAACTGTAGTGAGCCAGCTAAATCATGACTGTAACGCTGGAGAATCTCCTCTGGTGAAACTTGAGGAGCAACTGCCTCTGTCTGTCAGCGTGGTCTTTCATCCGTACGGCGCCCACCCCAGCAGCGCTGGTGGAAGAGAGCACGTAGCACATGTGCTGCCTCAGTACACAGCTTGTGGCTGTAAAGCCATCTCTGGGAGGTTGCAAAAAGGCCTTCCCAAATCCTCCGGGGTGGAATTTCAATTTGGTGGGGGAAGCCAAGGATGCTGGTGGGTGCAGGTTCCCCCAAACTGCATGCTTTTTCAGGGCAAGTTTTGGGCTACTGCGCGTACTAAATGGAAGGGGGAGCTAGGATTAGGATTTGGCCGCAGTGGAGTCAAGGTGTTACGTGAACTGCAGATAACTGAAATCTGTGGCTTGTGACAGCGATCCACAGCCAAATCTTGCTTTATTTCTAGTCCATTCAGTTACAAAAGAATAAATATCAAGGATAAACAGTACAGTCTTGGTGCTCTGCACTCAAAGTAGAGAAGGGGAGGAAGCTGTGAGGTCTCCTATTTGAGAACAGCCATGAAGCATATACGGTGTTTTCAAGAAAATTTTGCATTGCTGATGGTTTTCATGGACCTCTGCAGCTGATGTACTTGTTCTAGAGCTCCTGGCTGCTTCCCATAGCTTCACAAGTGCCAAAAGGCTTTAGTTAGAAGTACAGCTGGAACTTACATAGAACTTTTACCAGATTTTGCAGGATTTGGCTGGCCATAAAATGTGTGCGGCCTTGGAGCCGCTGCTGCATTCATTCAGTCTTTTTCTAGTTATCTGAGACTGCCAAAAGAGGTGACAATTTCTTTCCTCCCCTGGTAGTTTTCTAGGGCTGTTTGCCCTGTAGCAGCTGCTTCGAGGCCTCTAATTCATTTTTATGCTGGCCATCAACCATGTGTCTGCCTGTTGTGGCTAAATGCTACTATTAGTAAAAATATAGAAGGCAATGTAGTAGAGCTGTAATGGGCTAATTTCTTTGAATTAAGGATGAGGAAGCAGCAAATGGTAGACATATTTGCCAGGCTACAGTAATTGCAGTGTTCATGAAGGAGCAAAAAAACCTCAGATCTTTATGAAAAAGTGGGACTGGTGAAGAGGGTTAAAAGAGCTGGTGTGGGAGGGAAGGTGGAGGGAGCTAACATTTTGGCAGAAGTGCTCTGACCTAATGCATGGGTCCTGTATGTAGAAACAAGGACTTTATAATGCGAAACCACTGTAGTTGCATCACCCGTTGGGGATGAAAAGTTTACAGTCTGACTACTGTTTCTTGAACTAGACAATTTGCCTGGGGCACTTGCAGATTAAACAGATAAAATCTGACAGACAAGCCACCCTTTGATATGTTGGACCCTAGAAATAATAATCATGATCTGTGTTAAATGTAAGTGAGGATGTTATTTTAAAAGGAGAAAGTCTCAGCCCTTAGAGGCTTCCCTGTCGGTTGTTATCTGGATTACACGTGCCGTGGTAATCTTTCAAAGGGAGGTCAGGTCCCACCGGGTGCCTCGGCTGAGGCGCAGCACGGCGTGGAGGCAGCAGGCACGCTCTGAGGAAAGCGCGTGACGATGCAGGGGTGGTGCGAGCAACTCCCGAGCTCTGTTTCTAGACCTGGGGGCAGTGAGCAAGACGCAGAGACACCTTGGATTTCCACAGAGCCAGTTTCGATCCAGTTCCATTCCTCTTGAGCCGATTCTGTGTGCATCTGCCTTCTGCACCTCATTCTCCAGGGTTTCTGTGGCTTATTTCACCAGCAGAGAAGTGCCATCTAAATGTTTGGGGACTGTTGTGGCTATCGCCAGGCTCCTGACTTAATGATGCCTTTCCAGTGGTGTTGGAGAGCAGAGAGCAGAAACAGTAATTAGCTCTGCTGGTCCCAGCAGAAGGCCAGTGGAGGCCAAAGCTAATTACAAGGCTGCCTGGACCTCAGTTCCTAATGCCGAACACCACAGGCGTGGTGTCCTGGTGCCTTGCCCTCCCAGCCCTCTGCAACCCCGGGAGCTGATTTAGCTCGATCACTGTGCCTAGCCTTTGTAGGCGCCCTCTGCTTTTAGTCACACCGTCACTAATCACCCCTCTTCCTCTGTGCCCAAAGCTTAGGAGTGCTGCTGAGCACGGTGCGGCCATGAGTCCCTCCAGATCTTCTTGGAACAAGCCTCCTGGCCACCAGCTGCCTCCTGGAGGAGACGGCAGTGCTTCTGCACAGGTCTCCCATTTCTCGTCACCCAGCATCATCCTAGGCCGCTCTGTCTTTTGGAAATGTTTGCTTCTGTTTGAAATCTCCTTTGTCAACTGCTGGTGCCAGACTCGGGAAAAGGAGTGGAAAGGCATCTCTTTTTCATGTTTTAGGACATTCTAGGGCTGTGCAAGCAGGTAATTAGTGTTGGTCATATTTCTTAGTACGCTCTTAGGAATGCTTAGATACTGACGTGGTGCTCCAACCCGTTTAGAGTTGGGTGTCTCATAGCATTGCAAGGGCGTCCGTGGGGCACAGATGGGGGAGATCACACCTATTGTCCATCGGAGTGCTTTGGGGAGGGGTGCGATGTTTCGCTGCCCAGGCTTTAGCTGAGCTTGCTTGGAGTTGCTTTTAGAGGTGAGTAGTCAGACACAGCGGTAAATAGCTAACTTGGGAGATAAGCAGTAATCTCTGACAAAGAATGTGCATGCTTTTAATGTCCAGTGTTGGAGTTCAAACACATGATTTTAAGCTGCTGTGGAAGTATGCATTCAGTGTTTGAGAGCAAATGTCGCTTGTTCATCAGTTGATAAGCAGTACCTTGTTACGATTTGGTAAATTGATGGCTGTCACATGCTTGGCCTAAATTAGTTTGCAAAACAACTGATAAGCTTTTCTGTAACAAGACTTGGTTTAAAAGTTTGCAAATACTGAAGCTTAAGATCTGGGCCAAGATACTCTGTTATGAAACCAAGGGTATGCAATTTATTATATGCAAGAAATTCAGTGTTATATCTCTAGCTCTTTTTTTAGCTTACACTAAGCAAAGCATGTGACATATGGTACCGCTCTGGAAAGACTATGGAGGCTGAAAAACCTGTTCACTTTAATATGGGTTGGATTAAGATTCTGACAGACTGCCTGCTGCTGTCCTGCGGATGGGGTTTTCACGTGTCGATGTGTTTGGTTTCTCCATCCCACAACACTTGCTGTTGGTCCTTTGGCAGCTGCACCACCCGCTGACTTGTAAATGTCCATCTTGGTTGGGGCTGGTGAGGGGGAGAAACTAGCACAACAAATGGAGGGATGTTCTTGTACTTCAGTGAATAAATAAAAAAATCGGTTGTGATGTGACAGCCAGATATCTCATTAGCTGGTATTAGAAATTAAACTCTGGTTCGGTAGGCAGTTTGTCAACCAGCTGTAAGCAGTCACTGCTATTGGGTTGCTTTGTGTTCTTAACTACAAAGCCCCTGGTCCCAAAGAAATAGCTGGCAGTATCTCTATCTCTTGGTGGTAAAATTATTGCACAAAACGTACAGAGCCAGCCAAGTCAGGGAACGGAGTAAGCAGTACATCAGCTTTACTCGCAGCTTCTAGCCTTTTCTGGATCTCCTGCGCATGATGGAGCGAGTGACAATCACGTCCGTATGACCATCTCTGTAACCTGTGGTACAAATGCAGTGTGTTAAAGCTTAGAGTTGGACGTTTGGCAAACAATATAGGTGTTAGATCTTGGTGTTGAGCTGTCTGATGCATAGAAGTGGATTGGGATCTGATGGATCCCTTCAGCAGGTGTGATGAGATGAAAGGCGGCATTTCAAAGTGCTGAGAGTGAGCTATCCAGAGCTGCTAATGGGGGATGTTAAAGGGAAGGGAGTTTCCAGATTTCCTCCCAGTACAGTTTAACAGTACTGCCAAACCAGTTTGAATGGCTCGTTCCCTCCAGAAGGGACTTTTTTAGGGGCTGGCAGAGTGTTCCAGGGAAGATTCACTGTGTGACTTCTCTCTTCTCTAAGCTTCGGTGCGGTTCCTGACAGTTTTCCCTCGTGGCTGCAGTGCTGGGTAAGACTGAATCAAGAGAGTCGAGTCCTTCCCCGTCAGGGCAGTGATCTGTTGCATCTGCTGAAGCTGCTCTGTGTCACTTCATCTTAATAGTGGCGGCAGAGCAGATGGGCTGAACCCAGCTCATCCCCCTGCTTTGCTGTCTGGCCAGGGTGGTCCCGCGTGCCCTTCGCACTGGGGTGGCCTCACGTGGGCTGGCTGCGGGTATGCACGTGGCCTCTGCTCCTTGGACTTGGACCATTAAAGGGTCAGAGCGTTGGCCCGAATCAAAGAGGAGGTGGCTTTGGCAAGTGGGGTTGGTTCACTGAGGTGTCAGATGCTCTCCCCGTGCCCGAGAGAAAGCCCAGCCTGTTCGGCAATGGAAAGGTAGTTAGTTTGGTAGTTCCATCTTGGTTTTTGGGACTCGGAGCTGCCTTTAGGTCGCGCTTGGACTTGGACCATTAAAGGGTCAGAGCGTTGGCCCGAATCAAAGAGGAGGTGGCTTTGGCAAGTGGGGTTGGTTCACTGAGGTGTCAGATGCTCTCCCCGTGCCCGAGAGAAAGCCCAGCCTGTTCGGCAATGGAAAGGTAGTTAGTTTGGTAGTTCCATCTTGGTTTTTGGGACTTGGAGCTGCCTTTAGGTTGCGGTGTGTGTGTGTGTGTGTGTGTGTGTGACCTGAGAGAGGCCATGTTTCACCACCACCATAACCCTGCAGATGTTTGACCTCATTTGCCTTGAAAATATCTTAGGTAGTTGGTGTTCTGCTTCTGAGTGCAAAAATCTGCTCAAGTTGGATCAGAGCAGTGTTCTCAGTAAGCCCGTCTGAGATGGAAATTGAGTCACCCCCAAATGATATTAAAAACAAACAAAACCCAAAACTCAGGTCCCTTTTAGAACCCTACCATTGCTCATAGGAAGGAAAAAACCCAAAAAAACCCCCAAAATAAACATTCGGAATTATTAAATACAGCCTCTGTTTCAGGAAATACCTGAGCTAACAAATAAATTCGGGCTTGGAGATCACTCTGTGGGAAGTACTTCAGCATTTTTCTAATGTTTGCCTCCTTTGCACAGAAGAGTAATCCCAGCTCTGGGAGGATATGACTACCAGCAGCTTTTGAGGTGAATTTTTGGGTGAGGATTGATTTGACATGCAAATACGTACTTCAGGGTGATCATTTGCCTGATAGTCTGGGAATAATTTTCATGTGACCTATTGTTGGTGCTTTAAGTAGGATTAATATCTGTTGGAAGAAATGCTCTGAAATATGCTGCTGTAAATTCAGCTGCTTCAAAAAAATAAATGGGCATGGTGCTTTGATATCTTCTTTTAAAACATGAAATCAAATGACAAAAGCTTTTGTTTAAGCTGTAAGCTGAACTAAGAGGACTTGCATGTTGGAATGTTGGGAAAATTCTCTCTGTTTAAATGAATCTTAAACACATGCATATAAAAGATGTGTATCGGGGTATAAACCTTTGCAATTAGCTGTGGTATAATCTTTTCTCCCCCTTTCTCATGCTTTTATTGTATCTGCTTTTTCTTGATTCATAAATACAAAGCAACTAAGCAAGACGATTTTTCTTTAATAAAAACAAAACTGCCCAAAGTAAAAAGGAATGGGGCAGTTTTACTTCAGCTAATACCCGCTGTAGCCTTGGCGGTTGGAAAGGCAAACTTTATTTTTGTTTTGTTTGTTTTGTGTTTTTGCTTTGGTTGGTTGTAAGCCAGCAATATAAAACGGTTGTAGGCCAGCCACAGAAAATAACTCGCTGTATTTTCTGTTGATTATAGTACTACCGAGATATTTCTGTTGCAAGTTCTGGCAGTGTGCAGTTTCCAACGCGTGCTGGTTGTTCTGTTTCTGGATGTGAGCTGTCACGGTAATAAGCCAGCGAGCTGCAGCCCAGAGCTCCTCACCCGCTCAGCCCCGGGCCGCTGGAGGCTCTTTGCAACGAGTGCCCTTTGGAGGGGACTGGTCAGGGTGTTCCCTGGCATCAGGGGCTTCTAGAAAATCCCAGGTTCCAAAGTGAAGGAGGTTGTGACGCTCTGGGTGATTCTGGAAACGAACGTGTTGCTGGCTGGGTTGGGGTAGAATTGTGCTTGGGAAAGCAGAGTGTGAGGATTGTGTTTCTGTGCTGGTTTGGGGTTTTTTGCTTGGCAAGGGAGGAATGCACCAAGCAGAGGGTGGAGCGTGATGATGTTCAGCACTTGGGACAGTGCTGAACCCCCTGGGTTCATTGCCCGAATTCTCTGTCCCAGTGGCACAAGGAGGTCTATTCCACAGTCTTGTTTTAAAAGCAAGGCAAAATGTCATTATTCTCAAGAAGTTAGATGAAACATGAGCAGCTGGGACCATTACAGCTTCAGATGTGGACAGATGATCACAGGTGGTTGTGTAGAGGTAGGCTTACTGGGTTACCCCTTCATTGGCCGAACAATGTTGCCGCCTTAGCGCGTTACTAAATTTACAAAGCTTGCTTGCAATGGGAAGCTTAAAATGTTCACGTGAGCAGTTATTGCCAATCAGTTGACAAATGGCAGCTCACTAATATCACTGCAACTTGTGTTTGTGATTTGGAATGCCATTTAACAAATCTGGTATGCTACGAATGCTAGTATACTATGAAACATACGTCATTGTGATCATTAAAAATCGCAACCTTTTTAATGATGCATTTGAAGAAGGAATACTGTGTCGCTGTGGTTACCACTTGGCTATGATGTTGAAGTACCGTGACCTAAGCTTTACAGAAATTAATGTTTCTCAGAAAAAAGATTGCTCTTGCCCATTACAAAGAAAATAGTATGAAGATTTCATCTAGGCCAAGTCGAGTGATGTGCTTCCTTTGTGGCAATTTGTTTGACCGGTGTAGTTATGCCCAGATTGTCTGGACTACAGTCCTTGTGCTTAAACTGATATCATGGATATAGTAATCCTGGCTGCTGTGAAACCTGTAGACTAATTAAGCACCCTAAAAAACCACCAGCAAAAGTATCTGAGAATTGTCATTCCTTACCCTTGCTCTGACAACCGCCCTTGGGGAGTTCCCTAAGCACAGGTAACCACTAACCCTATTTTTAGTAGTCAGCCCTACCTGATGTACTGTGGTCTCCTTTTTCTGGCCACTCTAGTTGCTCTTCCTGATGGCTGAGGTCCTTTAAAATGCTTCTATCATCACAACTAGGTACCAACCAGGACTTACTTTTTGGCTGTTTAATCCAGGACACGTGTATCACTTCATTTCCCCTGTTTGGTTCTTTGTTCCTCTTTTTTTTTTTTTTTTTTTTAAAACCAAATTTTCTTACTTAAAAGGTGCCAATCGTATAGTCATCTGTATTTGGATAAACTTATGTAAAAATCTTCTCTGCTGCAAGTAGTTGTTTAATAGTAAGTCCCACTGTATTTAGTAACTGGTATATTTGTTAGCGCAAGACTGATTTTCATTTAGTAGGATATTGAGTCTTATTCCATGTAGCTAATGGAAAACATGGGACAAATAACAGACTGTCTCAAAACAATTTGAGACTCTCCTTAGCATTACAAAAAAAAAAAAATCCCCTAAGAATTGGCATAACTGCAAGAAAAGATGTGAATGTGAAAAAGGAGAGAACAGATTTAATACAAGCTTCCAACTATTGGCTATAAATATTGAAAAGGTGCAAAAAGGCAATTATATCTATTTTTAATTGTGAGTAACTTAAGTGCCTTTCATAATTATGGACTGTGCAGTCAGTAGGAGAGATCTTTTGTAGTGAAACCATTTTGTTTGCATTTCGACATGCAACCAACGTTTGGATTTTTGACTACAGAACTTAGGCTTTTGTGTTAAGCATTTAATTGTCTGACTTTGGAGAGTCTGGAAAGCAGAAAAGAAATGCATGGCGCTACCCTGTAATTTCCTACGCTCATTAGTTTGTTCACAGACTTCTACGAGATGGCAGGCTTTAATTTCCCATCTACCCTTTCCACGTTTATCCCCATTTTATGGGTTGATTATAGTCATGAATGTCTTAATTTCTTTTCTTTATTCTGCTAAAAGCTTTATGACCAGCAGGATATGTTGAATCAATTGTACTAATCTTGAGACGGTGTGAAAAGTCTGTTGGTGTGGGTGGGTCATTGAACCTGCCGACTCAGTTTTATACTTTTGAGCAGGTTCTGCTGGCAAGCTTGAAAACCAAAACCTGTTTATGTTGTTATACGTAAATCTGCGAGGCATTACATGGAAGTAGAGGTTTTTAAGCCATTTCCCATTAGAAAAAGATTCTGAGATGCAAAAATAAACATGTAATGAAATGGTCTTTTGAGGGAAGTTCATTTAAAAAGGAAAATAATTCACAAAACAAAATATATTTGAAAGACAGGAAGGCTGATTTAAATAACCCATTGAAACATCTCGTTTCTCTGTAACTATTTTGCTGTGATCCTATCGTGTTTCTCCAGCCTCTGACTTTGAGTCAGTAATGCAATTGAAGTCTCTGGAGAAGCATATTTTTGTTCTGTACTGGGACAACTCCCAGTTAAGAGAAACCAGGAAAATGGGATTTCTCCTTTTTCTTTACGAGGTTTTGGAGTTGTTCCTGATTAGCTTCATGTGCGGGTACTTCAGTTCCAGATTAAAGTTGCCTGTTCCTCCTGTTTCTTAGCCAGTGTAAAAATTCCACCATAACCCATAACAAATGTCCCCACTCTCCCTGCAGTGGAGCTAAAAATAACAATTTTTGTGTGTCAACAAGTCTTAACAAGATGAATGCAATTTCCATATTCCTTTCCCACTGCCTAGCTGAAGCAGAGGAAGTGAAGACTTGGGTTGGCTTGAAGGCCTGCAAACTGCCCTTCAGATGGCTGCCAATTCCCAAGCTTAGTCATGCCTGGTTGCTGTGGAGTAATGTTTTTGTCATGAATTTCCTGAAATATAATGCATGTTAGTTGAGCCAAATTCATACAGGTTTAAGATGGTAAAATTTTTCAGAACTTTAGTGGCCACTAACACGTTTGGGTGAAGTTCAGATAACTAATTTGGCATTTGACGGCTCTAACACCCCTTTAAATGCCAAAGTTGCCTTTACCTCCCAGGTACCTGTTTGGAACATGAGTAAGAAGGTGCTCCTCAGTTTCGTATTGTCTCCTCGTTGTCTTGGAGCACTGCAGTTTTGAGGTAAGCCAAGCTACTGCCTGGAACATGCAGTTTATGAAAAGGTAGACTAAGTTGGTGGATGGCGAATTGGGGACAGTAAAGCTACTCTACTACGATCAGCTGTCTTCCTACCTGGCTTTGCTCCCCACCTGTCTCCAATACTACTCATTCTTGCTTCCCACCACTCCGCTTTTTTATATTTTTCCTGTGCCAAGCAAAAGAAAAGGAAGAAATGATAATGGCAGTGCGGTGTGGTGGATGGTGCTTATCCATGGAGCAACACTGCTGAGCTGAGTCCCCTTGAATCTGTGTCACGGATGTTGAGTTTCCAGGCTTACTGCTTGTCTGGGAGCTGATGGTGCCCTTTCTTGGGAAGGGGAGGGCTGTGTTGGGCTGGATGGCGACTGGATAGGTCTGGCTTGCTCTTGGCAGGAAAACAGGAGTCCCACAGGAGCAGAGACCTCACCTGCAGTACTGCGCCCAGCTCTGGAGCCCTCAGCACAAGGAGGATGTGGAACTGTTGGAGCGGGTCCAGAGGAGGGCTACAAAAATGATCCGAGGGCTGGAGCACCTCTCCTATGAGGACAGGCTGAGAGAGTTGGGCTTGTTCAGCCTGGAGAAGAGAAGGCTGCGGGGAGACCTGATTGCGGCCTTTCAGTACCTAAAGGAGACCTATAGGAAAGGTGGGGAAAATCTTTTTAGTAGGGCCAGCTGTGACAGGACAAGGGGTAATGGCTTTAAACAGAAGCAGGGTAGGTTTAGACTGGCTATAAGGCAGAAATTCTTTACAATGGATGGTGAAACACTGGAACAGGTTGCCCAGAGAGGTGGTGGAGGCCCCATCCCTGGAAACATTCAAGGCCAGGTTGGACGGGGCTCTGAGCAACCTGATCTAGTTAGCGGTGTCCCTGCTCACTGCAGGGGGGTTGGGCTAGATGACCTCTAGGGATCCCTTCCAACCCAAAACATTCTATGATTCTGTGAAATTGGGATCTGAAACTGTGCTAAATGTGGCTGATGAACAGGATAGGAACTTTTTCACTCCTGCTGTGAGATCGTGGGAGAGAGTAGTGTCACCTGATTCTGCAGGGTTTCTGTTTGAAAAATCTGACTTCAGGATTAAAAATGTCAAGTTTGGTTAAAGGAAATGCTGAATTGTTTCCTATGCAAAACTGATAGACCAAGCTTTGCATCCTAGACTGTAGTTAGAAACTGAATGTAAAAGAATTAGCAGTTTTGTTATACGTTCAGGAATGACCTTCTATTAGTCTCTGACAGCTTACAGTTTTTTACATACTTCAGAATAGACTGATATAAAGGAAATAGTTGTTTCAGGTAAATTTACAAAAGTAAATTACATAATCTATATTTATCCTTAAAATATGACCCGTGGGATTTCATTCACAAAAGTACCAATTTGGGCAACTTGGCATACGTAATTTCACTTACTTAAAATATTTAATTTATATCTGTGTAGCTGCCAATTCAGCATCAAGTCAATAAATTGTGTTCTGTAACTTTGGCTTTAGTATTTTTTAAGCCAAGGATCTCTGTGTAGCATGCCATACACTAGCAAGAATGGCTTGCAGAAAAATGCTGTGGTAGTTTACAGTGAAGTTAAAAAGAATAATTTATCATAAATGGTAGTGTGGTATTTTGGAAGCTGATGAAGGTCCTGATGTAAGAAAAAAGGATGTCAAATATTTGTAGTACATGACAAATACTTCATTTTAATCTCTTCAACAAATTAGTCTTGGTATGGCTCACTGCTAAGTCCATGCATACCTAGGCATGCTCCTGCACAGCAACTGAGAGTGTGTTTTTTCCACTGCTGGGGAGCTGGAGGTGAAGATGAATATTTCATCTTCATGTATGCGTGGCAGGGATTTCTGTATCAGTAATACTGGATTTTTTTGTCATTGTGTAAGTTGGTTTTTGTGGTTTTGCTCCTGTCTTTTGGCAGCTTCATTTTTGCAAGATGTGAGGTCACCCTTAGGGTAGGGTCTTGCCTTTGGAGATGGGTTTGGCTGGGATGACTGACATAGCTGCCCTTGCTGCCTGCCCTGCCTTTCCTTCAGAGGTTGCTGTCTCTGAAGGCAGTAACTTGTATCGTCTCCTGAGCTGCTGTTGGTGAGAGCCTGGCACGTTAGGGTGAACCAGATGTGAACAAACCTACTTAGGAGCAGACATGTCTCTTCTGTGGACATGCAAATTTCTGCTGAAGCCAGATGGGATTGATGTTGCTGTAGTCAAGTCTGTTTCTTTTGGTGATGCTGGCACTGCTTTGGCCTTGGTGAGCCAGTACAGGCAGCCAGGTGCTCAATCAATGCTAGAGGAAAAAAAGAAAATATAAATGCTTGGTATAGCTACCTGAGTGGCTGAAGGTCAAATGACTTCAGTGCTGGATGCAAGAAGAAAAGGGAAAAGGACAGGATCCTGCTGCGCTAAAGAAAGAGAGGTAGGACTTGAGCAGCATGGGTTTGGACTGTGGCTTCATTGCTCACTACAAAGAAAAACTTGGCATTGTTTCTTTTGTTAGGATATCACGATTTGGGGGAAAAAAGTATTAAAATATGTGGAGGAAAGGGAGATTCCACTTTGAGCTAAAACAACTGTTTAGTCAGCCATATAGCAATGACAGATGCCTCCCTTCCTGCCAGCATTTTCATGGTCTGTTTAAACCCATCCAAGACTCTGAGGTCCCACCTCCTCCCTGGTGCATGAGCCGTTGCCTCCATGACCCCAACGCTGGACCTCATGGATCTCATGCTGCCAACAGAGAGGCTTGAAGATCCGTCCCTGTAAGCAGGTGCTGGTCCTGGGGCGCAGTGGGAGCCCAGTGGGGAGGGACCTGGTGGGACCTCCCCGTTTTCACAACAGCAAAACCTGGGCTTGGGATGGGGTCTGGAGGTGGGATGGGGAGTGGGTGTGACCACCCACCGCCCCCCTCACCCTGGGAGCCTGGTGTTCCCCCGCGTGTCCCACTGGTGGCTGGCTGAACGTGAGCTAAAGATGGGATATTTTAACAAAGATCAGCCTTTCCAAGCCTGTTGTATGCTCAGTAGGCCAATCTTTTTCAGCCTGAGGTGAGTATCAGGTGCTTTGAAAAGATCCTTTTTTTTTTTTTATCCAAGACAGTGAGTTAAGGAATTAGCTTATATTTTATTTTTACCCTTTGATATAAAATAAAGCAAACTATTAGAAGATGAAAGCTTCTCTCTGCTGCTCCACAGAAATAAGTGAATTTCTCACTAAGAAAGCAATAAATTAATTTCTCAGCTCAGCATTTTGCTTTTTAACTGTGGCAAGGATGAATAGTTGAGTGGGGCTGTAGTTTTACACCTTAATGCCAACCAGGACTGAAACCAGTGTAAGTCTGCGATTTTTAGAGAGAGGTTTAGCTTTCTCAGTCCAAAGTAGTAAATTTTCCTGTCTCTGTCTCTTTGCTAAAGTAAAAATTTATTTATTAAGCTAGCATGAATTTGGGGCCAATGTTCTGGTTTGGGTTTGTCTGGTTTGTGTAACTGGCATTGCCAAATATGTTTGAAACACAAATGAAACGGATAGAAATGTCTGGGCATAAACATATGCAGGTTTTTATTAGAATGGAGAGCAGAGGTAAGGTTGCAGACCGATGTGTTTCTACAGATATAATTGAGGTTGAGCTGTGTTAAAACTTGAGTCTCTCCGGTTTGTTTCAAAGCACAGTCAGAACTTTGAACTGAGCCAGCTGACACCATGGACATAAACAAATTAAGAAATAACACTGAATTAAACAAATTTTGGGCTGCTCCACTCACAGCAACCCAAGCGTACGGCTTTGGCTGCAGTGCAAATTTAAGCATAGATTAGATTTCAGTCATTTAGCCTTCATTTAAATAAAAACATGCTTTAAAAAGTGCCCTTATTTGTCCTTTGCATTTAAATTTTGGTTTTGGAGTTTCCATTGAGATGTTTTTTCACACTGTTGCTACAATCTTTATGTGGAGCTTGATTCTTGTAGCAAGATCAGCTGAGCCTTTGCATTGCTTTTGCAGTCTTGAGTCAATTCTGCTGGCTGAGTAAAAACCAGAAAGCAGAATGTTAGTGGATCCTCCCCGCTTTTGTATAAGTAATCCTTACTGTAGAATAATATGTAACCGGTTGTATTGGTGCTGATTAGTTTTGGTTCTCTTGACTTTTATAAACGGTTATAAAGGTATATATATTTTTTTTTTAAATAAAGGGAGAAACTGTGTAAAGAATTACTTTCTCTGAAATTTTGACAGCTCAGTCTGCCACCTGGTGGTAATTTGAGTATATGGACTGTAAAACCAACCACAACCCAAAAAGGCATCAGGCTGCTGCTGTCCCCTGCGTGCTTTTGTATCTCCTGTGGCTTAGTTCGGGGCAGCTCTCAGGGGTGCTGCAGGCTAGCGGAGGGGTTCCTATAAATCACAGCGGGGTTGAATTTAGCTGCTGCTTTCAGGTTTCGCTCGACTAGCTGGCATAAATCACAAAGGCAGGTTGTGTCCTTGAAAGACCAAGTTCTTTTCATGAGTGTGTAAAAACTTTAGCTTTTTGGAGATTTTTTTTTTTTTTTTTTTTTTTAGAATATCAAAATTGAAAACTTCTGTAGCTTACATGCCTAAGTTTGTGTGTGTGCGTTGTTTTTGTGAAGTGGTTTTTTTCACCACAGTTTCAAGCATTTGAAATCGACTGGGCTTTACAGCACTCGGCACAAATATTTCTGAAGGACTCTTGCATTCCATTAATTCACTTTTAATTAAGAAGTTGAAACAACTATTTATGCTCGATAATGAGTATGTTTGCTAAGTAAGCAAAGCATGGTTTTTTTCCTGAGATAAATGGAAAACTGAGGTGACCGCATGACAATAACTTGATATTCTGATTTTATTTTTTCTTTTCCAAATTGTTTTCCTACTCTTTAATGCTGCTGACCGACTGGAAGTGTGCAGTGTCTACTGACAGTATATGAAAATACATTCAGCTCTTTTGACTCTGCTGGGGTTTTCTGTACCTTGCACCATTATGGAGAATTTAATTGAAAGCAGTGATGCTGGTTGTTACTTAAATGTCAGTGCTAAACTTTTGGTGCTAGAGGGAGCTCTTTCCTGCTAGACACCCTCTGGAAAGGTACAGCTTAAAGAACGGACTACAGCACACTTCTCAGAAACATGGTCTGATTTAATGCCAGTACACGTAACTGCAATGATAACATTAATAATAAATAATGATAAATGACTATTTGCTTTGATAGGACCCCACTGCCTGCAGCACCGCTCTGTGTGGTTTTTTTTTTGTTTGTTTGTATTTTTTGGTTTTTTTTTCAAATCCAAAGGAACATTGTAGTTATCTCTCTGATGAGATGTCTTCAACTTTGTCTTCCCTGTGTTGCTGCAGCTAGCAGCCATGATGGAAGCACGAGTAAAGATTTGTCTAGGGTTGGATTTTGGGTGTGTGCGGTGGGCGTGTTTTTTTTTTTTTTTTTTTTCTTCCCACTCCCCTGTTTTATATTTCCAGGTGCAGATTTGAGAGGTGAGGAGCAAACCCACCTGCAGTTCCTGGTGGGGCTACCTATGGGGTGTTGTATTTGCAAATATTTGACAAGTATGCTTATATTTTGAAGATGGATTATTATTTTTTTTTTTTTTAAAAGTGTTCACTAAACTTATCTTGTCTCTGGCTTGTGAAACTGGTCAGAATGACACCATTCAGTGATTAAATGCATTCCCCCTGCTTTGAGTCACTTCAGCTGCATTTCTCCGGGAACATAACCTGTGCTCTTTCCTGCTCTGTACATCTGCAAGGTCCATTGCTAGGTTTGTGTCACCTGGCAGTTTTGGAATCCAAATGTCCATGGATCCCTTTTACTGTGCACTTCCACTTTTAGGTCTGTGGATCCCTGTAAGCCAGAATCTTTAATGGTTCTTTATTCATCTGTGAGTCCTTTACTGCACAAAAAGTCTGTGCCACTCGAGAGAAACCTCAGTGCAAGCTGGTGTCAGAGGGTTATTCTCCTGTTCTGTGTCTGCCTGTTGTTAGATAGGCTTGCTGAAAATGAATTACAGTAGCACTTTCTGGCCAGGCTCTGTTCCTTGTAATCCCACTGCTGTGGGCATCTGACCCCCTGTGGTCCACTCCCGGCTTCCCACAGCAGCCGGTGGCCTGTGCAGCAGAGTCCGGCATGTCTGGATGCGCGGCAGCGGTGCCACGGGGACTTTCGGGCTTGTCTCTTACCCTGCCGCTGGCACAGGGCTCCGGGGAGCCTTTGGTCGCCCCCAGCCTGCCCGGCAAGTGAGCAGGTCACTGACTGCGGCAGACATGTGCTTTTATGTGCTTTTATTAGTATTAAAAAAAAAAAAAGGCAACTAGGCAAGCAACTACTGTGTGTTCTTTTCAAAGTCTTCTGTGTAAGGTCCCTCCATCCAAGCCATGCATAATTCCGTGTGTCCTTGATCTGTCCTCTGCTCCTCACAGGGGGACCAGAGCCTCTAGAGGGCCAGGGAGCGGAAGGACCAGAACAGAGATGAAATTGTAGCATTTGGGCTTGTGCATTTCTTTCACTTCTTAAAACTAAATATTTGCTTTTTATCACTGTGAGAAAAAGACCTTCTTTTAGATACTGAGTGAAAGACATCTATGTAGTCTTAACCATTGAGTGTAACTCCTGGTACCTTTTGTGATCTGTAGCATGGTTTAAACAAGTACAGTAATATTTCTACACTTAATGCATTTAACTAGATTTTATTTTTATTTTTCTTACTTGAATTTAAGTTCTCTGTGCGACTTCAGTCCTAATGTCTTTGCCCAAATACCATGTCTAGCATTTTTTCATTGTGTCTACAAACTGAATTATTTCTGTACTCTACGGTCAATTTTAAACAAACAAATACTTCCAAGTGACGAGATCTTTCATAAATTTATAGCTTTGATATATTCCATTACTTAAAAACTTCTTCCTACAGTAACTTATGAGAGTGTTTGGCATTGGTATTAGTTTATTCTCAACTTTGTCAGCCTCAGCTAGTGGTGGAGAGCCCCTGCTCTGATTTTCTGTGAGTTGCAGGTAATACACTGTCTCTTAACTAGCCCATTTAAAAAATGGGTAATGAAACAGCATCAAACCCATGAGCCAAAGTGAAATCATCCTAGAGTTTGTGGGTTGAACCGAAGTTTTCTCTTAAGCGCGGTAGTTATTTTTAACTGTAGTGTTAGCAAAGCCTCTAGAACAATGTTGGTGTTTCCGTAGTTGCATCTTAGGAAGTTTTAGTCTTGGATGTTGTTTTGTGAGCTGGATATTGGAGGTCCACAATAGTTTAATGTAACACTTTGCCATGTAACTAGGATTGTATTTATGATTTTTTTTTAATTATGTCATCACAATAATTTTCTGTTCATTCAACTTGTTTATCATTTAAGCTTGTAGTTTACCTCCCACTTGAAGAGGACACAATTCTATAAATATTTATGTACAGTGGGGTATTTTGTTAGACTGTTTTGTACTTTTTTCTTTTCCTCTGAACACAAAAAGGCCAATTTTCCAGGAGCTTGCTTTATGGAATAAATCAAGGTTTTGGGATGCATTGGCATTGGGAAGCAGGACAGTGGTAGTTGCTCACTGGAATTCTGGACCAGGCTTGCTTCCTGGGCATGAGTAATGACAGCAAAAGCAGAAAGGCTTCTGTCTTTGTATTTTCCGATGCGGACATACCATCATTCTTCCCCATGTCAGGTTCCAATGTATAATCAAAGATATTCCTGCAACTTGCCTTTAACCTCTTTGTAAATGTGTTATTTCAAATATTCTTGCTGCCCCTACTAGGATAGCTCTGGATGCTTTGCAAAAGCAGTATTTAACAGCTTGTACCAAATTGAGAATCCTAATAATGTTTTCCTTATATTTGTAGGATTTGGAGATTGTGTATTCCTATTTACATGGAATGGAAGCCTTGTCTAATCTGAGAGAGCATCAGCTAAGGTATGATACTTTATGATTAAAACCAGATCTATGTTAATGCACTAACAAAGCAAAGGAACAGTCGGTTTGGTAACTATACGCTACTCTTGTGTACCCTACCTCAAAATGAAAAACTGGCTATCACTGCATCCATCTCTTTCCTTCTTTATTGTCCTAACACTTGCTCCTTGGATATGTGCATAAGTGTATCCCTACTTGTTCCTTCTGTTTCCTATTATGGATGTGTTTGTTTTCTTTTCAAACTTTCAGACTGGAAGCAAGTGCTTTATATACAGAGTACAAGTTCCAGTCCTGAAAGAAAGTCCATATATAGTCCAAATAATTTATGTAATATAATAATGATGAGAGTAGAGTCTGTTATTCAGCTTCTGTTTCAGTTTGCGCTTGCTTTTCTGTGGTTTTAGAAAATTATGTACTACAAATGCAAATGATACTTAGTAAAAAATTACTAATAAATGTCATTCACATTTTTTTATTAAAATGCTTCATTAAGCAACTAAACTCAAGTAAAATCTTACAAATGATCTTCCCATTTTTTGTAAAGGCTTGTGTGCGTTTGATTTTTAAGTAATTATTCCAGTTGTCCTCACGTAAACATCTTGCAGCAGAGGTTTCTAAGGGTATTTGGACATGAGTGTGAGGCTGGCAGATTCAGGAGGAGGCCAGCCCATCTCCTGTAGGCTTTATGGGGAGAGAGGGTGAATTACTGTTATTTTGCATCCTGGGGTTTGCCAACATTTGCCACATCTGAAGATACCGAAGCAACTTTGACTTGGTTAATGCTGGTTTAGATTCTAATTTCTGGCCTCTTGCTTTGTCATTCTGTCAGAGTCCACGTTCCCAAGCCAATATTCTGTAGTTTGGAGAAAATAAAAGGCGGGGTTTTCTTTCTCCCAAAGGGCCCCAGACACATTTTACAATGTGAATGTTGACTTCAAAGTAGCCTCTGTAATAATTCTGCTTTGGAAGGAGGCCACGATCGCATTCACTTAAAGTATTTTGTGTTACTCTATTACAGGCAAGACTTTTAGCACATCGAGTTTTGCATAGCAGGACTTGAACTGATGTTAACTTGTTTACAGAGATCAAAGTGTGCACATATGGTTGCGTGGTATGCTGATTTGTGCTTTTTGGCTTCCCGTGCAGAATGAGGCTCTTGCTGAGGAATGTGTGGAACTTGGGCTCGCTCTCCCGGCACACTGAATTCCTAGAAGAGAGCTTCTGTTTACAGTACCATACATGGAAAAGGCCGGGCTCCCCGCAGATGTGGGACAGAAAGCTTTTATAGTCTCCTTTAGGATACAACATTTCTTGTGGCGGTGGGATGCCACAAAAACCTCTGGGATGCATTAAATATAGCCTCTAGTAGTGAATAACTTACCTTATGGCCTGCTGATGATGTCATCTTGAATTTATTATGCTTATTTAGGAAGCAGACAAAGATCACGTTTGAGTGCAAATTAAATGCTAGTATTGACCAGAACTAATTCAATTTTTTAAATATTTGTGGAAGCAATCTAGCTTATACTACTTGGTCACTGTAATTTCGAACTGTCCCAGTTGAACCCAAGAATTGAAACACTTGGCTACCTTCTGTAAGAGGCATTTTCTCCCATTACTGTCCTAATAATGGGACCAAACCACTAAAACTCAGACAGTGCCAGTGGTGAACTTGTGTGACTTTATCAAGAATGTACTTCCTTTGCTCCCAGTTCAGAGGGGAACAAAAGTTGCTTGTTAAAATGATTCTGTTTCCTGTAACTCCTGCTCTTAGATGGTCCGTTGCCCAGCGTCGTTTCAGGCCAGGAAGGCACAGGCTATCTATCCTTGAGCAGTATTTTAATTTGTAAATCTGACTGCTAGCAATGACTTTTCCTTTGGTGTCTTTTCACCAGTAACCTCCTGCCCGCTCTCCCCTTCCCTCTCAAAACAGAGGATCAGAGAGAAAGACAGGAGCCAGGAGGTAGAAGCAGACAGTAGCTTTTGGTGTCTGCAAAGGATTTTGGCAAGACCTGATTTTATGGTGAGGAACAGTGGCTGAAAAAGAGAAAGTTTTGTCATTCAAAATTTTTTTGCTGTGCCAGGAAGCAAGAATATTTTTAATTAGCTGAGCCAGACTCTTCTCAGTAGTGCCCAGTGACAGGACAAGGGGCAATGGGCACAAACTGAAGCATAAGAGGTTTCAGTTGAATATGAGGAAGAACTTGTTTACTTTGAGGGTGACAGCACTGGAACAGGCTGACCGGGGGGGTTGTGGAGTCTCCTCCTCTGGAGATATTCAAAGCCCGCCTGGATGAAGTCCTGTGCAATGTGTTCTGGGTGACCCTGCTTTAGCAGGGGGCTTGGACTAGATGATCTCCTGAGGTCCCTTCCAACCGTTGCCATTCTGTGATATACAATACATAATACTAATTATATATGCTGCAGAAATTGTCTGTAAGAAAAGTTCTCAAAGGTGGTCCAAAGAGTAGATCTAAAATACCAGGGGGAAAGGCTGTGGTAGTAAAACCTTTTTTTTTTTCTTTTTTAGCAAACAGAATTAAGTTTTTTATTTTCTGTTCACAATTTATAAATTATCAAGACACCACTATAAGCCTGACACATCTGGACAGAAAAAGCAGTATTTCTTAGTGAGTTGAACTAATAAGTAAAAGCTTGAAAGAGATGAGTGCTAAGGTAACTTTTGTAGCAGCCTGTTGGCTATTGCAATGGTCTAGGAAACGATGGGAAATGGCAGTAAGAAGCCTTTTAAATGTCACATCAAAGCCAGATCAACTCTTTCAGGCTTCAGATCAACTTTTCTTGAGACTTGGTGCCAGAGGAGGAATTCTTGAGCACTTTTGTCTGCTTAGGATACCATTACAGGCAGCCGGTCATTGGTGCTCTGAGGTTCTGATGATTGATCCTGTGAGGAATGACAATTTCTTTCCCAAATTTAGATATAATTCCCCATTTGAATGTTCACATGAGCCTCTTGGGCAAATTTTGGACTGTCAAATAGCCTTCGTGTCGTGTTTGCAGTCTGCTTCAGAGCCATAGAAAGTCTAAGGGAGGTGATGGGGTTTGTTTCCTCCCCCCCCCCCCCAGTAATTTACAGGGTCTGTTTCCTTAAAACAATAGACAGAAATGGCACATTATTTTTTTTACGCCAACTTAACATTGCATTTCTTAATATGTAGTAAGTTCTATTATAGTTGCTCTCTATTATACCACATTTGTCAGGCAGAGAGTGAATGCAAAAGTTCTTTAATCCTCCCCTCTAGACAGAGGATTTTCCTGCAGGAAATTTTCTCCACTTTGAGCCCTCTGGGATTTCAGCATTAAAATATCATGGTAATTTTTAAGTTGTTGAATTTTAGCAAAATGAGAAGCATTGATTTACCCTGCAACATAATTTCTTGTTTTATATATTGGGCCTGACTTGAAAAAGGGAGCACTTTTAATATTGTGGTATCTCTGATTAGTGTTACATATCATAAATTTCCATTCATTTCTAAAATTTTGCATTGTTTCCTTATAAAGCAACTTACTTTTATCAGATCACTTTATAAAATGAGATCAGTATCATTTTAACAGTTTCATAGATTTTTTTTTTTTTTTATGGGAGCAATTACATGTAGTGTCCTAAATCAAATCTGATCTTGGATGAATTAATAACTTTGATCCTTAGATTTAACAGTTTATTCTCTTAAATTAAAAACCAGATAGCTTTAAATTGACGGTTAGTTTCTGCGAGTGCTGGAGGCAAACGTGGAAATGCTGACTAACTTTAGGAAGTGAAGTTTTTGTGACACTGATAGGAATTGTAATTAAAAATGACTTCTTCTCTTTCAGACTGATGTGTGAAACTGTTAGATATGAAAGGCATGAAGCAAATGAAGTTCTGTACTAGTAAGTATTTCTGCTTCCTTTTGTATGATGTTCAAAGAATGAATTAATTTTAAAGGGTGTTAAGGACCGTGTTTAATGCCAGCTCCCTCACCCAGCGCACAGTCTGTAAACATAAACGAGCCGCTTGATTTTCATCGTCAAACAGTGGAGAAATTTGCTGGTGCCAGGGAGGGAGCTACCAGTGACTCTTGCTCGGGGGTGTGTGTTGTATTAATTTTTGTAACCAGTGAGATTATATAGAATTAGGGGATGTGGGATGTCTTCTCATTAGAGTAAGTTGTCATTTAGTCTTACTTCAATTTTGTCCAAGTAGTAGTGACCAGCTTTCCATGCCAGAGGTGCCAAATCGACATATCTAACACTGCTTATAATTAGCAGGGATGTGATCTAATGTCAGCTCAGATTTTACAGTAGAGATCTGAGGATTGCAAATGCTTTGTTTATGCAAGCAACTCACGGAAACAGAAGGTTTATCAGATTTTCACTTAGTGTCCCTAAACCAGACTCTAAATGAAGATTTTTCTGGGTTGTCTGGTAAGATTTGAACATTTAAGCATACAAAGAATGCACCCGTATGCCTTCTTTTATATATGTGTAATTTTTCCTTTAGTGACCATCAGGAAGGAGATGTAATTGAACAAACTTTAATGCTAAGCCTTGACTATGCAGCAAAGTGAAATTAATGTCTAATGAAACCCAGTAATCAGTTACATATGGGAAATGCACAAGGTCAAAATCTATAGGTGGATAGATAATTTTAATTAGACCAATATAATCTTTGCTCATTTTACAGCCTAATTTGCTAGTGACCATTGTGCTGGTGATTTGTCCTTTTCTAGGCAGTTGGTTTGTGTCTATTATGTGTACTAGAGTTTTTGGTTAGACCTAGTATCTTGGCTCATTGGTGGTTTAAATTTCAATTATATGCTGAATGAATCAAAGCTGCTAGTTATGCATAATACTCAAAGCAGGCAAAAGTTACCAGGAAATATGTACTTGAGAAAATACAATTCACAAACAAAATTGTGAACTCTAGGTTAACTTGAAGTGCTTTTTGCAATTGTTTTGCACCGATTTCCTTTGTCACTCCTTTCATGTGACTTCATCTTCACTTTGGTTGTTTGCCTGTCATTCCTATTTACGCACTTCTTGACATTATTTTCCCCATGATTTATTCAGTAGATTTAACGGGCAGTTTGGCAGTTTCTGGATATAGATGCTAATGCAAAATGTGCTTGCTTTAGCATTTCACATCTCTGATTTAATGTTAAATGGGCTAAACCTGAAAGTTAACACTGAATATTTTGGTTTTATTTAAAAAAAATTAAAAATTCAATATTTTGAAGCCAGAAATATATGTTCTGTTACTTGGAGATGTAGCTTTCCATTTTATTTTAATGAACAACGTGAGATCTACTTGGTAAGAAAATCCCATGGAACCTGCAGTCTAATTTCAGTATTCTATTTTTAGGATAATGAACTTGGAGGAATCCTTTTTTTTGTTTCACAAATCCAGCATATATATTCAAGATAAATTCTTCTAAAAACCCCCAGAACTTCCATTTTACAGTGTGCACATTTGGAAAAATGTTTTGAGTACTACAGGAGATAAGCAATGTGATACCTGGTTAGAATTGATCCACTGACTTATGAGCTGTAGGAAATGAGCTTGGAGCGTACAACCTGGTCACTTTTTACTGAACGTGCCAGATTTTATCACTTGGAGCTTATTTTGGTCATTAAGGCTAAGGTATTAAAAAAGCATTAAATCTGAACTGTAAGTTACACCTTTTTTTTTTTTTTTTCTCCCAGTGATGGTATGGCTTGCATTGAAATCTGAAATTGGGTGCTAATCTTCTTGGTTCATTAGAAAAATCTATTAAAATAGCTGCAACTGTTGGAGCTGTTAATTGACCTGTGTGTGTGACCTCCTGGGGCACAACTTAATGTCTCAGTGTGGATAAGCTAAATCTTTATCCCTAAATGCTAACATGAAAACGAATACAGTTGCTATGTTCATTTGATCAAAACTTTTTCATTGTGAAAATTTTTTTCATAGCTGTGCTGTCAGCTATACTTACAAAAAGGTAAATTTCTATTGCATGTATCTAATGCTGAATTCAGTACAAACACAGCAATTTTTTTTATCCTCCATTTTTCAAAAAAGGTTGTTAATTTTCATACCATCTTGATAGATTTCTTTTTTTAATGGCCGAAGGGATAAAATGGAGCAGGTTGTTTAAAATTGGCTCATCTCATCTGCATTTACTTTACTATCAGCGGGTGTACATGGTAGTGACAAATTCTCAAACCCTACGGCCAATCTCCCTGTTTAAATGGAAACTGGGTTATTAAAAGTGGCAGTTCAGCTAGAGTTGTTCTTCATTTGACAGTCATCCTACTATTTTCATTTGATGGGAAGTTAATGATAAAAGGGCTTAAAACCTGCAAGGTAAAATTTCAGAGTTGAGGTTTCCTTTACACATATACCTGATCTTTTTTTTTTTTTTTTTTTTTTTTTTTTTTCCTCCCCTGCCACCTTTATTGAAATCTACTTAAAGATCCCATTTGAAAAAATGTGTAGTTTGGTCACTTGATACATATTTTATCTGTAGTTCGAAGGTTAAAAAAAAAAAAGCTCTTTTTTCATATGTGCATCACAGTCATTCTTGATGTTTCCAACAGTAAGTTTCTAATTAGCATTTTCTTTGGAAACCAAAGTTTTAGCAGATTTGTAGGGGGTGTGTATACATCTTGACAGTTGAACAAAATTTTTCAGATCAAAATTTAAATGTTTGCTATGATGGCAGAGAGGAATCTTTGGCAATAAATGTTTTGCTTAGAAGCAAATGAACATGCCTCTAATGGAAAAAAAAAAAGCAACTTTTTTCCCCCCTCATCAGTCATACTGGGGCTGTATGTGGTTTTCAGCCACGCTGTTTGATATTTCTGTATGTATGCACCAGTGGTGTTTGGCTTACTCTTTCTGGAAGGAAGTCTTATATTGAGCTTCCCTTATTTTCTTCTCAGATTGGCAGAAAATATTTTAAGTTTTGATGACCTGCTGTCCGAAGTCACTTGATATAATAAAACCTCTTGTTTCTAAATTGCCGCGCTGTAGGATAACGTGGTTTTGTGATCACATTCTCTTTTGTTTCTGTGCAACTGAACCTGGAACTAACTTAGATGTGCTTATAATAGTTTTAAAAAATTACAAAGAAAAACCCAACCTGTGTTATTGTAAAGTGTGTTTTAGTTTTTAGAGAACCTTTCACTCAAAGCCTGATAGGATATATGCTCCCACCTCCCTCGTGACCCTTCTGAGAAGATTGCAAGGTGTATATTTTGGATTTAAGCCCTAACCAGTAACAAGTTTCTCAGTCTGTAGCAATTCATTGGTATGTTAGTGGGTTTGGTTGCGTTGATTCTTAGAAAAAGAGAAGTGTTTAAAGAAGAGGAGTTTTATCTTGGACATCTTGAGCTGAATTTTAGTGTTAACATCTACGGTTAGAAAAAGCTCTTGTCTAATGTCAACATGTTTGTGTGCTTTCACGTCATTCAGTTGTGCAGCCTTCTGTGCTTTAATGAAATTCAGTGGTTTTAGAGGACTGTGTTGTGAAACAAAAGAAACATATAAACTGGAGATGGGAGAGAAAAAATGTTACGTGTAAAACTGAGTTATTACTACAGAGAATGTCCACAGCTGAAATGAGAAATAGCAATCTTAGATTCTAAATTACTGACTGTAGTAGGCAGGGCATGTAATAAATAGCTGCATTTATACAATTATGTTTTGTCTTGCTTTTTTCCTCATTCCCCACTTGTCAAACAATCTGAGATGAAAAACATCTGCTTGTGTTAAGGCTGAAGCACTTATATTGGAAGGGGGGGGCAGGGGAAGGGAAAAGGGGATGAGAAGCAGAGAAGGCTACAAAAAGGATAAAGATACATAATTTCAACTGGTCTTTTTGGACGTTTCTGTGTTTAGAAGCAAATTCTCAGATCCACTAGCTGTAATATCACCATCCAGCCTTAGCCAAGTTTGCTGAGTTACATCACTGTGACAAATCACAAGATCCAAAATACTTGTTTTGGGCTGGCCACGCGGCCTTCTCCAGAGCTGGCTTGGCCCAGCTGTTGAAGCCTGAAACCAACACCATCTGGAAGGGAAATATAGGAGCATGACTTTTGGGTTGCTGTGAAAACACTTACGTTTTTCTTAGATGAAAATGTTAGCGTCTTTCATGAGGTAGAGCAGAATGTTTGAGAAACGCTGGAAGGCGTTGGCTTTGCGCGGCTTTGGGATAGGTTGTGTTAGAGGGCCCCCTGAGGGCACTGGGGAGACGGGCTCGGGGCGGCGACTGGCAGGGAACTTGCAGGTGCTTTTCCCAGGGAAGAGACGTGCTGTCATCTGCCCAGGTATAGTGCATTACGCAAAAAGTCAAGCAGGGATTTTGGATGTAGCTATAAAGTGTCTGGGTGTGTCTTAGCTAGATGGCTTAGCTGTGGTTTTGCTTGCAGCTCTAGTTTTAATTGCAGCTGTGGGTCTATGTAGTTAATATACAGCAGTTCTGCACGAGGAGAGGTGAGCAATAGACCTATGAGTAGTTTTTAAGAGTGGGAATCTGAGAGTCAAACTTTTAAGTCCTACAATAAAAGTGACATCTAGCAAATTCATGGTTCTTTCATAGCAGCGTATTGCCCTGAAGACCCTCAGGAGGATAGAGAGCAGCAGTGTGTACAAAACAAAAGTGATGCCAAAGTTGCCGTCCGTTCCTGCATAGCCTGACTTCATTGTGCGATCAAGTGTGACAAAAATGAGCTAAGAGCTGCTTCTTTAGCTATCTGCATGATTTTTAAATGGAACAGCTCTGCAGAGACAACCTCGCTGAAATTTGTCTTCTGACGCATACGTTTGTATTATGAAGGAGGGCTTTTATGTTCTGTATATGTTCAAGAAGTTTTATGACAGTGGTATCATAAAACCTAGTTGTTCTGTATAGATAAGTTGTATGTGTTATGTTTGTATCTTACAGATAAAAAAACTGAAAACCTAAAACATTACAGAAAGGAATTGCTAGAGAATGTATGAGGATCAAGCTGATGTTTCCACTAGTGATATTCTGAGTTATCAGTAAAATTATTCTCATGTGTTCTTTAGTACTTTTAACCAGAATTTCTGATTTTTGGACAGGATGTACCTGTTCATAGAGGCTTGGGCCACATTTCTGCATTTCCTGTCTCGTACTGCATGTTCTTGACTTCAGAGAGCCCCTATTAAAGATTTCTTCCTTGGTTTTATAGAAATATGATACACTTTGAAAATTACTTAAAATGCTCTGAATCGACCATAAACTCAGAATATATCTGTTTGAAGCATCTCTCTGGGACGCATCCTAATTTTCAGGTAGACCTCTGCAAGCAATATGTATTTATTCTGCTTGTGCATCCATAGGTTTCCGTGGAAGTCATGCAGCAGTATATTTAATAATGCAAAGAACTGCTGCAGCAGGGCTGATCTCTTCTGGTTTTGTTTTTGTTTTTGGATTTTGTTTTTTCCTTAAAGTATTCCTAAAGGTGTATTGCACCTTCTGATAGTTGGGTGGTTGCCAAAGTAGCGTTGGGATACTGCCAATTCTGCACTGCAGTAAACTGGGAACCTGAATTTATATGTTGTGTTGTGGATAGATTTTCTGTGGGGAATTTCTTAGGCAGTACCTATCATTAAAACAAATACATTCAAGGACTTGGCAGTTGGCTCTGTCTGAGCAGAGGCTGAATCAAGGCTTCTTAATGGTGTCAGTGATCAATGCTACAGTCTGTTGGCTATGCATAGCCAGTTCCAAATTTCTGTGTTATTGTTTGACCTGATTTTGAGACTACTTTGAATGAAGACTAAGGTTTTTGAAGATATTTTAATTTGCACCTTCCTTACTGTGAATGTTTCACTAAAGGCTATATCACGTTTTTGTTGTTGTAATTTTGAGAATAAAAACTTTGATTGTGGAGAAATATTAGGAGAGTATAAGACTTAATAGCAGAATCGTCTGTCTTGATTGACCTCAGAATATTTTGGATGCAAGATTTTTTATTTTACTACTTCTGTCATTGCTTTCCTGATGATTTAGGCATTTCTCTTCTGATACCAAGGGCTAATTCACTGCACAAGTTTAATACCAAGACTTCAATGACATTAGGTCAATTAGCTTGCATATGTATATTTGCATGATGTATCTATTGATTGCCTGCTTAATCAGCTGTCTTAGACTGACACTCTGCAGCAATCTCTGATTTAACTGAATTTTCTGGTTTATTTTACTTATCTTGTGTCCATTAATAAAAGATAACCAAGGACATCCATTGAAATATTCACTTTAAGATGACTTTTTAGTGAAAATTAGGAGTTCTGAAATCTGAATTATCACTGTTATTAGTGGGTATGTTTAAGACTGGATATATATATAAGATTTTTTTTCTTACGTTTAGAGTAAAGATTAGAAGTAAGAATAAACATAACTTTAATGTGTTAGTCGGAAGAAAAGTATTTGGAAATTTTCTGTGGGTGATGCATTAAGTACCCAACCTGTTTTACTTCTGTGGTTGGGGATATACCTCTTAATGTCATCAAGAGCGTTTAGAATGCTCTGGCAGCTGTCAGGTAACTGCTTAACTAGCTTATTAAGGAAGGTTATAGACAGTGCTGACAATGTGAGTAAATGGTTTTCTGATTATTCTGAGAGTTATAACAACACAGTGCTAGCGGGCAGGATCTTCAGGCAAAGAGATGTCTACCTGAGAGCATCGTTGCACTTGAAGACGTGTTTGACATCCCAAGGCACTTCAGGGCTAATGTCCAATTGTGGCAACGGTTATTCAATTAAACAATGAACTACCTATGGCTTTCAGCATACAGAGGCTAACCAAAATGAGCAAAGAGGAACAGACAGATTAATCTGTGGAAACAATATCCTATGGAGCATAAGCTCGCAGAGCAATGTTCTTCCTAATTTCTTCTTGTGTAGTGCTTAAATGCCTGAAAGAGGTCCCAGTTCTGACCTGTCAAACTTTCATTGTTTCTGTTCCTCTCAAGGGGAGATCTGGGAGCATGAACAATGTCTGTTCTGAATTACTCTGTCTTTGCTTTCTGAAATTCATTCAACTTTCAACAACATGGAGTATGATTTCATGAAAATGTAATCTGCTAGGTACATCTCGGTTTGTAATAGAACTTCTTTTATCAAAACACTTACAAATGTTATAGCTTGTAGGCATGGTACTATATCCAGTTTAAATGTAAGACTTGAATGAATCCTCTAGTTGTTGGAATTTTAAAGATTTCTGGAGAGAATAATTCTAAGTAGCTGTTTCACAACCAAGAAATTGTTCTTGCCAATTTCATGACCTTTTTATGAAATAGCTTGGAAAATGCCTCTGAATTGGAAAGTAATTCTGGATTCTGATGTTTGATTTATGTTAGGCAGCATCTGGTATTGCTGAACTATTCAGTCCTGTGTTGGAGGGAGAATGACTCCTATCGTTTCATGATAGACACATCTCCTGTAAAAGGAATATTAAGCAGTGATTGTATGGAAGCCATTAACATGGCTCCATGGCCCCATGGATGGGGCTCTGAGCAACCTAATCTTAGCAGTGTCCCCGCTCACTGCAGGGGGGTTGGACTAGATGACCTCTAGGGGTCCCTTCCAACGCAAAACATTCTATGATTCTGTGATTCTATAACATGTTTGTTTCCATTGAGACCTGCCTACTGCTTAGCTTCTTTCAAGTGCTGTCTTAAAGGAGTTTGCTGAGAAACCAATGACCAGAACGTGGTCAGAGCAGCACAAACTTCTGTTTAACAGCTGCTTTCAAGTTCAGGTGCTGAATTTTGCACTGAAGTGATGTCTTATTTGACAGAATTAAAGCATGTTTGACAGCAGTCATCACAAAGACCTGCAAATTCTTGCCACTGTACAGATAACATTCGTTATCTCGGTTGAACCAAATGCATGCGAGTAAGCATGTGCTGAATATGATTCATTATTCCAGAGTTTTTAGTAGTGCTACATCTCGTCTTAATGGAGAATGTGAATTAAATGGATTGTTCTTGTTAAAATGTAGCTGTTTCTAAAGAAGTTTTAGAGGAAAGTGATGCATTGGGACCAGTTCGGATAGAGGAAGACACTCAAGATGGTGTAGATATTTGAGATTTATTGGGTCTTTCAGGAGGCTGACTTAAATCTTTTTTGTAGCTGAATATTTTGGAAGTTTTTTTAACGTCTTATGTGATCAGGAAAGCTGAAAGCTAAAAGTGGAACACCTGTGCTACTGTAGACAGATGCCTAAGAGAATTAGTACGTGTGGGGGACATGTATTGACACAAGTTATTTTTTGTACGTAATTTCTTTCTATAGTTACAAACCTGTTATACAAGTGCTGCAGATTGCTTTAAATCAAAATCATTATAATTAGAAAATAAAACTTCAGTTTTAAGTAATGTATGTGTAGCTAGTTGGGGATCTTGGAATAAGAAGCTGTCCCTTCCAGTGGAAAAAATATCACACAGCATGAAGTTTGCTACAAGTGCTGAAGACTTTGAGAGAGCCTGCAAACTTCTTGGATCTTGGCAGTCTGGAGATTTATAAATGCATCCTGATTTTTGAACTTTGAGTACCTCTGAGGTCTCAAAGAACAGTCACGCGGTGGAAAGTCTGAAAAAACCGTGTAACCTTATCAGCGGTGACAGCCTGATGATGTCATCATATGCTATGGCATAATTATGTAACTGAAGTTTCCAAACAGAACAGTTAGAGAGACAGCTATGAAGTACTTTGTAAAGTTCTGTCTTCAGGTTTTTGTGCCATTTTCAAAGCAGAGAGGTGTCTGGCTGCAGGTTGTAGTTGTGTAAAAGCACTACATCAAGGAAGCCGGGGAGGGAAGTGCAATGGGAAGGCATTGCAACCCAGTTTCTGGATTTCCGTTTCTGGAAAAAGCTCCTGAATTCCTGTATGTCAAACTCTCTTGCTATTCTGGGAAATTAACTATATCTTCCCCAGGAAAGCCCCTGCTCTCAAAAGTGCTATAATACAAGAGTCGAGATTTAAAGTAACTTTATTTAAATTTTTTACAACTAAGCGCAGATTACAAATGAAGTCTGCGTGTTGCCTTTCAGTTTTGCACCACTTTGAAGTTGCTGCTAGAACTTGAGTATTCTGAGAAGTTTATCAGTAAGTAGCTCTACCATAGTAGTTGTAAGAGAAGAATGTTAAATCTTGGTACCCAAGTCCTTTTGTTGTCATCACAGATTATAAATCCTATCTTCTGCTAATGATCTCTTGCTTTTCTGCTTCTTACTCTTAAGATTTTGGGTCTTTCCTCTGTGTGGCAGCCAAATGCTTTGAGTGCATGTAGATGTATGGGCATTAGTCTAATCCTGGTGCGCTAACATAAGCAGTTGTAGTGCAGCCGGTGTCCTGAATCTGGCCACAGTCCTGTTGGTTCTGTAAAGGATGGATGGAAGTTTGCGTCACCAAGGTTTCACTGGGGCTTTTGTGGGCTTGAATACAGCTAGGACAGAATGACTACATGTATTGGTTTTGTTCTTCTGACTGCACCTTAATGTGTGACTTCTGAGTTGACTTAGTTCTGTTTCTCTCCAGGATAAATTGCCTGTCTAATCTTACTTTCTTGGTAATAAATCTTGTTTTCTGTAACCTGGGGAAGTGGATAGCTGTGCTGCATTTGGTAGGCAATATGACTTTAACAGTCCTGAGTTTCATCCAGATGAATATCCAGAACAGTAGACGAGCTAGAAAAAAACCCGAACAAAACCCAAACAATCCGAAGAACCCCCCACTAGTCTTACGTATTTGAAGCAATGTACGCTACTTAGTAAAGTAATTTCTTGCCTGCAAAGAAGATCTGTGAATGTCTGCTTGGAA
>NW_009259317.1:397277-411003 GCF_000687185.1 Egretta garzetta | reverse complement strand
GGAGCGGGAGGGTGGGGAGAGGAACTCAAAACTAGGTGGGAGAAGTGCTGTTTGCCTGGGTTGGGTGGGCTTTGCTTTCGGCCTGACGTGGATCGTTCACTGCACTTCCAGTCTCCTCGTGGCTGACAGCTGCGGCTTCAGCAGTGGTGGTGATGATGGACGGCAGTGGCACCCTTACAAAACCAGTTGCTGGAAAGATCTTACTTAAGCAAATGTCTTTCCTTTCTACATCAGCTTGACTGACAGGTGCCACTGGACCCTCCTCTCAACTGTTCCCAGACCAAAAAAACCCCCAAATCTCCCTCTAAGGATGCCTTTGAGGGGACGTCATCAGCATCTATTCTGCTTCAGCTAATTCTGGATGCTGTGCTTATGCACACTTAATACCCTTTTGCAAACCCTGTCAGGGATGTGTCCTGTCCACAGAAGAACCCCTTTTAGCACAATTTGTTGTTGTCCCTTTGACAGAAGAAATATCCTTAGGAGGACAAATAGAGTTTCTAGATACTGCTGTGGGCTGCTAGTGGTAGGCAGTGAAAGAAAACTCCATAATTAGGCTTACATTTATTCTTTAGAAGTCAATTTTCATGTTTAAAAACAAAGTGTAAAATGTGATTGCAAAAAAGCTCTTTCAAACGTTGAGTATTCTACACTGGGTAAAATGGTATTTGCTCGAGTCCTCCCGTGGCTTGAAAAAATGCTTTTGTAGTTGGGTATTGGTGGCATCTACTGTTCCTTCTGTTGTTCATTACAGGCACAAAAGTCCCGAAGAATGCAAAATGCGTCGTTGGGGAACAAATGCCAAGTGCCATACAGAAAACATGGAAACTTGATTGAAAGCCACCTGATGCTTGAATAGGGTTGTGGAAAGCCTGGGATCCTTAAAATGAAAGAATTGCACGTGCTTTTTGTAACAGCGCTGTCTAGCAAAAGCTGGCTGCCAAATCACTTTCTTGAGGCTTAATTCTAAACAACTGAAAGCGTAGCAAGTGTTGAGAAGTGCAGGAATTAAATATCTTTCCATATGAAAGCAATAGATCAGTCTTTCATTTGTGGTGTGGTTTTGTTTCTTTTTTTTTTTTTTTTGGAGGGAAGCATATGTGTTCTGGAGGAAGGAATGTATTTGTTATACATGCAGGGTTTTTTCAGATGTTTTGTTCAAGGCTATATTAAGACACTAGTAGCTGGAAGAAAGAAGAGAATGAAAATCCATCAGTGTTCTTTGGTCTTGAAGACTGTCTTGGAAATATTTATGATGTTTTGGCTGGCAATGAAAGTTTAAAAGAATACACAGTGTATTTTTGGGAAGATACCTTGCATACAGACATGTTCTGTAGTAACTGTCTACTACTGTGACACAGCAATATTGAAGATTTTTTTAAATTTAGATAATTAAAGAATTGAGTACGGTAGAATTTTGTTTGCAGAGCATGATGCAAGTACCTTAGAGCTTAGAAATTCTTAAACATGACTGTAAGAATAAAGTTATCCCAGTACACATAAAGCAAAAGGAAAAAAAAAAATCAGATGGTATTCCTAAAGTTTGATGTATTTTTTTACTCAGCATTTTCAGCTGTCAAATGAACAGATGCTTCTTTTGATTATATATAAAGTGGATAAAGTATGATGTTCATGACAGAAGTGAGAAGGAGCAACAACTGTTGAAGAGCTAACTTGCAGAGAAAGTGGATAAACCTGTGAACTGGCAAAAAGAAAGATAAAACGGAGTTGGATGATGAACTGAGTGAAAAGTCATGTTGTGTGAGATCAAATAAGGAAAATGTAAACCACTGCAGTTAAATGTATAATCGTTATAGCTGGTTGTTAAATGATTCAAAGGGAGATTCAAAAGTAGCATTAAGGTGAATTTGAGTATTGAACATGTTGACTAACGCTTGTGAAAGCCAGTGCCTGCCTTTCTCTTTAAAGATGCCCAATGAGAAAAGATACCTAAGGCCCCTTACAAATAGGCAATTTGACAAAGGGATTTAAAATAGTTCATCAACTCTTAAAGGGGGGGAAGAAAAAAAGCTTGTGTATTACTAGATTTGGAAAAGTTAAAATATTTTACTGTTGGTTTAAATTTTTTTTTTTTTAATTCCTGTTTCTGTTAATTTATATTTGGAAATAGCTTTCTGTAAAAGTATAAACAGATCCCCTAGATTACTTTTGCTTTTGAGTCATAAAGCCTGTGACCCCAGGTGAGGTCCTTTTCTGTCAGACTACACTTTTATACATAGTTAAACTGACAATTTTTAAGAAAAGAAAAAAGAAAACAACCCACAACCACACAAAAATTCTTATGTGATAATATAATGCACTGTAATCCACATGGAAAAATTATCATTGACATCCTATTAAAGTTACTTCCCAGCAACTTGGGAAATCACTCAGTCCAACAGCTATTGCTGAAAATGACTATTTTAGAAACTTTCAACTATGCTAATTAGCACAGATTATTTGTATTTAGATTGGCATTTAATACAAACAGAAACAACAAAAAAAACCCCAACAGACTTGCAGTTCAGCAGCAGTGCTAGCTATATGCCTGTCTGCTCGGGACTCAGCTGGGGGGGGAAGTGTGTTTCACAGAATCATAGAATGTTTTGGGTTGGAAGGGACCCCTAGAGGTCATCTAGTCCAACCCCCTCGCAGTGAGCAGGGACACTGCTAACTACATCAGGTTGCTCAGAGCCCCATCCAACCTGGCCTGGAATGTTTCCAGGGATGTTTGAAGATGTATGACTTAACTCAGGTGCATGCTTATGCTTTTGAGAATAATACTTTCTTTTCAAGTAGTGGTTTTCTTGAGTTTATCTGCTCTAACCTGGTTCTCGGTACTTATGTACAATGTTGATTCTTCTTGACTTAACAAGTTTGAGGGCAATACAGGTCCATGTGAGAAGCGGGCCTGTGAAGCACGCTTCAGAAAAGGCAGCTTGGTGCTCTTCAACTATGTAAATAAAAATGGTTTGTTGCTTTAGCTGTGACACCATGTTATGGCTTCATTTTCTACTGTCTGTCAGTACAAAGAAGTATTTCCTGAAGTCTTCAGTTTTGAAGATGTTAGGTCTTCACTGGTAAGTGTGGCTTCAGTGGTCAGGTCATAGCCTGGTAGAAAAGAAATAGGGGCTGCATCATCTTACTCGGTTCTTGTGTTCTTGGCCATAGACCGTGCTCTTGATTTCCTCTGTTAATTCTCCATGTTTCTGATGTTTGTCCTTTCTCTCATGGCTATATTATAAGGTGCAAAGTGGAAATAGAGCACATTGCTAGATCTGATGGTTTTCTATTTTGCTCCCATTTGTTTTAGGCCAGCTTCTTCCCTCTCTTTCTAACTTCAGTTTTCCTTTTAGAAAGTGCAACACGGGGAGTGCCGAGGAAATGGCACTCTTGTTTTGAGTACCCTGCTGTGTAGGTACTTCTCGAATTGATGTTCTTCAAATGAAAAACATGCTGCTAACATGCACATAGCTTACTTAGATTTAAGATTGGGTTTTAATACTATGCTGTCATCGTCATTAAAAGACGTGGGCTGTTCTTGCTTGAAGTTAAACTAAATGTTGCTAAAGACTTGAGACGTGACTTAAAAACTGAAGGTGCTACAGATTAATTAAGTAATCTGCATCTCTTAATGTCACTCGGGACGTGGTTTTCAGATAAGAATGCTTGTGCGGTTCGTAACGGTGTGCTCGAATCCAATTAGTGAGTTTCTTTGGAAGGAGCAGGAGTGGTAAAAACAGAAGTAAAGTACAGATATTCTCAGTGTTGACGGTCGAAATGGCACAAGACTTCTGCTGCAGCTCTTTCTGGTAACCCAAAATTGTTTTATTTTCCTGTCTAAACATTATTTGAACTTATCCAAGAAGAGTCTAAGCCTATGAAAAAGATTTTGTATTACTCAAGGAGCAAGATCTGAATCTACAGTCAAATGAATTGGGCCTGGATGACCAAGTCCTCATCCAGCTCCTCTACAGGATGAAGAGAGGGGAAAAGAAACTCTTTGTCCCTTTTACTGAGAATTTATTGTTGTGCCAGGAGGAGGCATGTAAGGGGCAGTGTGTAGCAGCAGCAGATAAAGTTGAGTAGCACATCTGATGTAGGTTTACCATCTGCAAATGGATCCAATGCTGTCTGACCTTGTGGGAAGGCATACTGATGTTGAAAGGCAAATTTCTGTCTTGAAGAAAGGGAGAAGGAGGTGACTAGAATTGGGAAAGGAAGCCTTATTTATAGAGGGGAAGATGCTACAGTTCTCTTCTGCAAGAGGAAAGTAATGGATTTGACAAAATACAATATATTTACTGTAGCTTGACATTGTTTTAATCACTTCCAATTATGTTTCAATGGATTTGTTCTCTTACCAAATGGATAGATATACGCTTTTTAAAAAGTGAAGTAAATGAAATGGAGCATTCTAATAATGCATATATTTGCAGGTGGAAATTAGAATAGTGTGACAGAATTGTTCTGTAAACGATTGAACTGTGGCTTTCTTCCATAATTTTGAGCATTTTTGCCTCTTTGATGTTTTTCATACTGAAAATTTGGTAGTGCTATGAGTAACTTAAATCAAATGTCTTAAACTATGTTCTCTCTCTCTCTCTTTTTTTTTTTTTTTTTTTTTTTTTTAATTCCAGCCCTGATGATATTGGTACCTGTTGGTATATCCTGCTGTCTGGTTCAGTCTTCATTAAAGAATCTATGTTTCTTCCAAGGAGCAGGTATGTCAGCTATGAATGCATTGTATTCTGTATCTTAAACAAAATCATGATGTGCAGAGAATTTTTAGAATTAAAAGGCAATGTTTTATGCTTAATGAAACACAGAAGCACAATTATAAGTGCATACTCTTACCTTTACTAGCTGTGGTAGTTGTTTTATGCCTGTAGCTGGAATTGAAAGCCCATCATTGCAGACAGTGTACAAGCACCCAAAGTGTCATGCAAATGCTGTCAAGTCAAAAACAAAACTACCAAAACCCAGCCAAATGGAGTGAAGTACCGAGCAGTCTGTTCCTGTGAGTAATCAAACTTTAAATCATAGGATGCTCTAGAGCTTATGATGCTTTCCTGAGGTTTTTAGTTACTGTGCACAAGTCTTCAGTGCATGTTTTAACATATACTCAGATAATGTTAACTGCCAGTTTTGCTACTTCTGTTTAAGGTTGTGCTTCATGTAAATGAATTTGCAGTAAAAAGGGATATTTTACATCGGAAAAGATAAGTTTTGTGTGAGACACTCAAAACTTATATCGATACAGTAAAAATTAAATTATTTTGAGCTATGGAAAAAATGCAAATGACTGCAAGGATTTTAGACTAGTGTGGCTGAGCTTGGTCATTTTGGTGGAAGCAGAGCAGAATCGCTTAAAAATGCTGGTTATATGCACATTCATTCAGGCTAGTATAAAAGGCTCCTTTGAAGTAAATAGCATATAATAAAATCTGTGAAAGGCGAAATGAAAGAATGACCCGTCTCATGGTATGATGAAGAATGAAAGCACTAGAAGCTTCCTACAGTTTAAACAGTGGGAAACCTGTGTTGGCTGGCATATGAACAATTAAATGTTCAAAGCTGCCTTTCAATGGGAGAGCAATGCTGGGCTTGAGACTTCCATTTGATGATGGTGGCATGTTCTCGATGTAAGCAAGTGTCTTGCATATGTAAGAGGACAGGCACTGCTGATAAAATGATATATTTGATGTGCCATCAAACAGTACTGTCTATGATAAAGGTGCAAAACTGGTAATTGTAAAAAATAACACAACAACAGATTATAGGAGCCCTGCTGCTGGCAGATGGAAGAAAATTGTCCCATATGTCATCCATGAACAAGCAATGCCAGAAAAAAAGCTGGCAGAAAGTGCTACCTATAGATGCCAGAAGAAAGGATATATGATATCTGAATTAATGTAGGTTGGCTGTATATAGCCTGTGGCAAGAAACTTCTGTTCCTTTGAATTACAGCAGTGCTTGTGCTCCAGACATTGTTTGACACTTGATGAGAGATGAGATTTAATAAGGTAAACAATGAGCTTCCGATTCTTCCTGGAAGAATGGACAGAAGATTACAGGTCCCATGACTCTAAGTAGAGCATTTATGGGTTGTTCACCTGGAGAAACTCAGAAATGACATCTGGGACGGTGTCTGAGATCTTGGTTGAATTTCAAGTGTGGAACTTGGAATTGGAAGGAGTTTCATAGCTGTGAATGGAGTCAAGTAGCTGCCAAAGCTGGTGTCTTGGGAAGCAAATTCAAGAGAGATGGTTTGTTAATTAAGAAAGACAACACAAGTCCATGAAACCAAAATTAAGAAACTTTAATGGTATAAGATAGAAAGTATTTCTGGAGAGAAAAAACCAGAGTCATTCTAGTGACAGACTTTGTGCTTGGAACCTATAGTTATTAGGAGGATAGAGGAGGGCCTTGTTTAAACTTTAGGAGAAGGCTAATCAGGATGTTTTCTTTGTAAATGAGTAAGCTGCAATACCTGGGCCTCAGGCTCATCCATGAATAAGAAACTTGGGGAAAAGTGAGAGGGCACCCAGAGTGAATTTCTGATTTGGAATACTGTTGGGAAATAAGTGATTTCATTTATTTATTTATTTATTTAGGGTTTTTTTTTTTTTTTTTTTTTTTTTAAGTGAAGGCTTGAGAAGGAAACTTAAGTTTTCACCTTTACTTATGTTTCCAGTGAATTGCTCACAAGGGAAGAATTTAACTGCTCAGATACACAGACCGGGCAGAAGAGACCAATTACCAGCAATACTAGAGTAAAATGTTAGTGCTCTTAAAAAAAAAAAAAAAATAAAAAAAATAAAAAAAAAAGCGAGACCTTCTCAAAAAGCCGCTGTCCAAAAGGAACTGATAGGGCGGTATTCTGAAATCTAAAGAGTAGAGTCAAAAGTGGGCAAAAGGCAGTTGCTGGATAACCATCTGCTTAAACTGACTATTTGCATATACAGGGAATAATAATTTTAAGACCCTTTTTGAGCATTGCATAATTTGGGAGTATTGATGTCTTATTGCTGTTCAGATGAATTTGTTACGCTTTAGCAAATGGAGCATGTCCTGATGCATAATTGACGTCAGGTAAAAGGAAGAGACCTAAACATTGCCAGATAAAGATCATCTAATTTTGATCTTGTTTGACGAAAACATTATAATTTGAGTAAACTTATTGTAAATTCATATTTAGACTATTTTAGTGGTTTTTTCCAAGTTTCATCCATTTTATCTCTGCCCATCTAGAAAGCCACTAGCAAATAATTTTGCAACATGTGAAGCTTGTGGGAAAGATAGCGGGATGGAGAAGTCTGTGTAGGAGCAGAAAGTAAGAAAGAAGTATGTTCCTCTCCTCAAACCTGGGTGATGTAGAAAATTCTCATTTCCCTAACTTACTTTTCCCAGAGCTCAGTGATTGCTACGTACTATCCGCCAGCCCACCCCCCCCGCCCCCATCTCATCATTCAAAAACCTCATTTTTTTTCCTACCTGAAAATTATTCTCTCTTCTTTGACAGCTTAACCCAGCGTGCCCCATGCACCTGCAGTAAACCCCCTTGCACAGGTTCCCTGGGCCACATCCTGCGCTCCCAGTGGGACCTCCTGAGCTGCCTGTGCTGCTCAGACTGGGGGCTTCCCCTTGCCCCTCCTGCTGGTTTTGTTGAGCTCGGCTTCATTAAATGATGGCTGGGCAGTAGCTAGCCAAATTTAAAATAAAATACATGTTTCCTCCCGAGAGTTTCAAGAGCATTAGCTATTCTTTGTTGGATTTCATTCTTAAAATGTATGTCTGTACACCCTAGGGTGAAAGTAGTACATAGTTAGGGTAACTCAGCCTTGCCCTAGAGAATATATTTGCCTGCAGCCTTGGAGGTGTTTTCTCAGTCCTGTGCTGAATTCCATCCTACTCTTAACTTTGAGGCAAAGTTACAACTTACAGGCATTCAAGCCTGTAAGGAATAGGATGGTGTGCTTATCTTCAGATTTATAGCTGAAACTTGGAAGTACCTTAGTGCATTTGACTGCATGTGCTCAGCATATTAGTTGGGGCCCGTATTAGCTAGTTTAGTTGCATTAATTTCAGATATAGCATCCTCAGGCTGGTTGGTGGATAACACTGGAAATGTCGTTTTGTTGCCTATTTTATGTCAGGTAAACTTTTTTTTTCCTTCCAGATCATTGTTTCCATGTTTTTGATTTCTGGTGTTAGATACCGTTTAAAATTCTTTGGGGGAGAGGGAGTGATGACTAGGGTTGGCAGACAGATAATATATAGTTGGTGAGAATAATGTCTTAATAAATAGTAAGAAAAAAATCAAGCAGTCTCAAAGCATAAGAAATGACACCCCACCCCCCGCTTTCCCACTCAAGCCACGAATAAATAATAGTATAGCAGTCCAAAAATAAGCAGCTTTGTAATGCACTATATATGGTCAAATAGCTGCTAGTGGAAATATTTTGAAATGACTGGCATAGCTGCCAGTTTTGCTAAAGTTATAAAATTTACTGAGTGACTTGTAAAACTCCTTGTAACTAGCTACTTAACAAGTCTTTAATTCAAAATTTTAAAAAAATTGTTCAAGATGGAATATTGGCATATATGAAGTTCTAAATCAAGTAACTTGTTTGGGAAATTTTAACAACTAAACCATGTCTGGTTTGTGAAAATAGCATGACTATTGTTTTATTTCCGTATTGTAACACAGTTTAGCTTGTATTTGTTCAAATGCCAAGCTATCAGCTAGCAAATAGTGTTCATAAGATAAGGCTGGATTTTATGCAGTTAACTTATTTTGGGAAAATTTACAATTCAGAGTTTTAAAGAATTTTGACCTGAATAATTAAAGCTGCCATATTTTTGGTGACATAAAGTAAAGCTTAATCTTGTTCTCCTATTTAATTTCTGTAAATTGCAACAATGAAATTTATTCTGACAGCTTAATGAGAGGAAGATTTTTTTTTTTTCCCAACCTTCATATTTTACTATTAACAGTTTTCATACTTATTCCTCTTTTTTAACATATCGGGCACATATTGCAGTCAAACTAAACATTCCTTAATTCCCCCCTCCCACCACAACCACCAAACTAGCACAAATTAACACTTGGTCCCCTCACAGTTTCCCCTGAGCATCTGTACCCTGAAGCAGTTCACATGGTAGAATGAGGTTTATGTATGAAGTCCAGAAAATAAATGAGCAGAAAATACAGTTCCCTGAAGGTTGTCCTGGCTCTCCTGTGTTTTCACGTGGTTGCTGACAGCAGTAATGTGACAGTCCCTCAAAATAACTTTTGGAATAGCCTCCAGCATCGCTAGGTCTGCTCCGTGCTCTCACCACATTTGCTCAGCTGCTCAGACTTCCCGTGTGGTTTTTGTTCCAGGACTTTGCTTCTAGTGTAAATTTTACTGGGGTCTTTCATCTTATTTGTCTTGGAGCTGCGCTACAAAAAGGTCTCCTAGATCTCCCACAGCTAACCTCGTGCTTGCCTGTGGCCTCCATGACCGGAGAATGCAACTAACTCTTAGCAGCAACAAAATACCAAATTGAATTGCTGTTTCTCAGGCCAGTAGGCTCTGGTGCTTGGGTTTTTCTGCTTTTCTCCTAGAATTCTTCCGAGGTCATCTGGGTGGTGTGTGCTGTGCTGCTCAGGCACACTGTGAGGCTGGCTTTGCCACGAGCAAGCCCGGCTTTGCTCTTGTTTTTAACCACTCACTCATCCACACCGTTTTCTTTTCCTTCCTTACTGCCACACCCAACCCCTTCTCCCCGTCACCACTTTCTATGGCAGTGGAGAGCTGCTTTCTCTTTGGCAAGTTGACAAATTTTACATATGAGAGCGATTATTCAAGTTTTTTCCTCTAATTAAAAGATTGAGTTTTGAAGTTGAGAGAACATCTGTTTTTTCTTTCTTCAGAATTTAAAGGGTCATATCTATTTAAATATCGATGATTTAGCCCTCTGGTCTTTCCTATACTAAAACAACTTAAAAAATGGAATAGAATATCAAATTCTACTGGAGAGCCATTGAAGAAATTATGGACTTGTTTTGAATGTGGTTAAAGCAATAACAAAACTCAATTTGTGCAGAAATGATTTGTCCTCGTCCAAGTGTATCCTGATTAACTTAAGAAAGTAACCTTTCTCTGAAGAAAACTTGCTAGGGGATTTGGCAGGTTTTTTTGGTTTTGGTTTTTTTTTTTTTTTATGTTGACAGGTAATGCATGTGAGTATAATAGTGCTGGAGCTCTTAAACGCACTTGCATTTATACAGCTTTAAGTATCCCGAAACATGCTTCCTGATTTCGGTGATGCCTGTTTGGTCTGGTTTACATATATCTGACTGATGGTCCATTTACATTTTGAATACAGAGCTGTGTTTGATCAATCTTTTCAGTGAATAAAATGGTATCAAAGCTTTAATCATAACGATAACATCTTACTCTCAATATATGACCCTAGTATATTTGCAACTTGGTGTTTATTAAAAACAGCTATTACTGGCTGGAACTTAGGAGGTAACAGAATGAAACCAGTGTTTTAACTGAAGGAGAGTAACCAATATACACAAATATTTAAGATAAATTTTGAGTTTTACTAAAAAGGGATTTTTTTTTTTTTTTTGCCCTGAGCAGGAAACTGAGAGTTTTAGAACAATGGATTTGAGGGAGGTTCAGGGTTGTGCTTTTGGGAGCTGCTGGTTTAGTTATTTAAGCTGCAGAGGGAATTGATCAAGAGCCGTGCTGAGCTTACTGAGCTCTTCTCTGTTTCTGAGTTTTGCTGATGGCTAAGGATTTACAACGTCGTGATGGAAACACAAAGACCATACATTGGAATTTTGTAAAGAAAAATAACTCCTCAGGTTACGGTTTTAAGTCTATTTAAGAAATCACTTTAAAATGTGTGCTTTGGATTTAGTTTGCCCTCAGAACTCTCGCTCTTTAATGCAAAGCTGTATTTTTATTTTTTTTTGCTGCTAGTTGCTGCTGCTGGATTTTCCCATGACCTGTTTGCTGCTTCGTTATTTCTGTATCCAGCTAGTGCTGTTGTGAAGCTGTGCTCATGACTCTCTCTCGAGGCTGGTGGGAAGGTGTAGAGTATGGTATAGTTGTGGGCTGACCCCAATGCTGTCTTGTCTTCTGTCTGGTTTGAGTGCTGTGGTTCAGCATTTCAGTCCATCAGCTGAAACTGAGGCATGGAGGAGAGCGATCTCACGGGTTCATCTAGGGAAGACTGAGATCATAAGCTTGAAGAAAGCAGTTGGAAGAAGTAGTGGAGATGTTGGTCCATTTATAACTGGGTGTGTGTCTACCGTGAATTATTCACAGTGGATTTCAAATAGACATCAAGAAAGTAGTGCTAATTTCTTTGTACCATCTGCATCTACCTAAAAGACTCTGCTGTGTCCTTTTGGATGGAGATGTTTTCTGTTACCTGCAAGCACAAAATTAGGCTATCACAGTGCATGTGGCTGTAATTACTTTTTGAGACTCAAACTCCCGGAGAAAATAAAAGCCTGCTTATATTTTGTTGGGCATGCCTGGTTTGGCCATCTACTTTGAATCTGGTATCATGTCCAGTGTTATCAGTGAAGCAAACTCGAGCAAACTGATGTGTGGCAGCGCCTTCTTCCTCAAGAGGAGCTGGAGCTGCTATGGGTTTGTCCCCGAGCTCAGCTCCTTGAGGGCCAGCTAGCCGCGAGGGTTTCAAGCTCTGAATCTGGCTTCCTCACTTAGGCGCAGCCACAGTCGACTGCAGATGCAGCTGAATTAGCCGAGCCATAAATTACTGGGGCCTTGTCTTGTCATATCACCTGCTGTTCCACAAAGTTCGTGATGCAGAGCACATGCTACTTCAGCCAACAATGTCATCTGAAACTGTGCATACTGTTTGCAGAAAAGGGTGTACAGTTTTTTAAATACAAATATTTAAAATGTTTTTTACAGCTAAGTGAGTTTGGTGTTAGGTACGTTTGCTTTATTCCACCCGTCTCCCGTTCTGCTGAATAATTTAAGAGTTCATTGAGGTTTGAAATTGGTCATCTTCCAACGGTGCTGCCAGTATCTGAGGTGTTGGGAAATAAGAGGACGCAGTTCCTAAATGATGAGATTGGGTTGTGTCTGGTGGTGTTCCTGTCAAAACAATTATTTCAATGCTACTGGAATTCTTTTCTTGCAGAGCTGATAAAATGTTAAGGGACTTAATCTATTACGCTGGCATCTTTTGAAAATAAAAATAGAAATCTAGCGTAGTGGGGCTAGTGCTACCAGGCTTTCTTCCAAGTTTGTAATGAGGAGATGAGAAGGTAACAAAGCAGCAGGAAGTGTCAAATGACCTGAGTAATTTCTAAGTGAGCCTGAATATTTCTGATTCCTCTGAAGGCAGGGGAGCTTTTGAGGGATGGAAATGCTCTATCCTAGGAGAGAAGCCAAGAAGCCCTCACAAGCTGACAAACGCAAGGCTTGTACTAGTTTTGAGGTTTAAAATCTAGAGCTACAGACTTCTGCCTCTTTCCATACGAAGGACACGATGATGGACTTGAGAGAGTCTGGATCGCCTGCTGATGCTCGGGTGCATTGGTGGAATGTTCAGAACAACTTCATGCCCTTTCTATAGGAGAGACACCATTGATTGATGGTGAAGAGCTTGTAGATTCAGGAGTCCTTGTTCTGGTCCACTGAAAACCTGTTTTTCCTGAAGATGTTGATGTATTCTCATTGTTGGAAAATCTTGGTGCTGCTTAGTCGATACCTGGTTTCTAAAATGTGCTGCAACAAAAACTGGCCTTGAAACAGCATGGTTTTTATCGCTGACTCTTCTCTTTAGCTTATTTTCTGTCTCATTGGTTAGAGAGACCTTTCTAATCCCAGCATTAGGGTTTCTGATGGAGCATGCCACAATTTGGAGTGATTGAGAACAACATCTAACCAGTCTTGGAAACGTGGTTCGTCTTTGCTTTTGCTTTTATTGTTCTTCTGTACATTATAATTACATGATATTAATTTCATTTCAATAGTTCTCACTCATATTGGTATCTTCTTTGTAAAATTTCAGGCTTGATTTTAGTACTAAAAAGCTGTTATCTGAAATAATGATAAATTACTTGCATGCAAATGGTGATATGGAAGAAATTGAGAGTTCTTTCTGAGAAGTTAGAGGGCAAAATTCTCTATGTAATAAAGTATGTGGTTCTTTCAAAGTGTGAGAGCAGTTATACCTGGATATTCACTACTGCTTACATTGCTAACGAAAGTTACTTATCAGAAGAAAACTCTTGTTTTTTCACAATTGATATTGCAGCTGGTGAAATGACCTGTTCTGCAATCTGTTTCTTCTGATTTAAGGATCCTTCTGACTCAATACTCGAATATTTAAGAAGGCTTTGAGTTTTAGTACATACCTTAAAAACATCTAAAAAAACCTAAGTTACTTGAGAAAACTGCATTACGAGATTCCTGTGGAGGGCAAAAGAAAGACCGTGTTTGTATTACATGCTCTCAGGGTTTCTGGGCAAGTTTTATGAGTGTAATGAACGGAGAAGTTATCTGGTCATTGCCTACCCCAAAATAACAACAAAATGAACTATGTGCAAAAGTAGCATAGAAAATGCCAAAGAGAGAGAAGTATACCCATGTGGAGAATGGGGATGGAGTGCACTGCAGAGCAAGAAGGTGAGGATGTTGTTTAGGTATGGTACAGTGGGGAAAAGACCATTTTCAGC
>NW_009259317.1:384926-397266 GCF_000687185.1 Egretta garzetta | reverse complement strand
AGAGCAGTCCATTTTAAACCTTGAAATTGGAGATGATTTATTACTGCTGAACAATTATATTTAAAAGAAGAATATACAGAGTGGAAGATCATGCTCACCAAAATTTGTGTGCGCTATAGAAAAGTCAAGAAGTACCTTAGTCCATTCTGTGCTTACAAGTGCAAGACTTAGAAGTCTTTTTTGAAATAGATATATATATATATATATATATTTACAAAATGTCCAAGAAAACTTTTGAGGGAAGTCCAATATAAATGTGTAATGGGATGGCTGTCCCTGCCTTTAGGTTTGGGGTATATGTGGGGAAGAGCCTTTTCTTTGCCTCACATGGAACTTGGGTGATTTAAACTTCTATAGACTTATCTTTTGTGAAGGGCAATTTTGATAAGCTGAAGTAATGACTTTTACTTAGGTATTTGCAGGACTGTAGAACGGTGGAAGGAATCAAAAGTATTTTTTTGATTATTAGCATGACTTTGCTACTATAATTCTTTTACAAATAATGTTTTTAACAAAATGTCATTCCATACTGTAGAAGACTTCAAAATGCCTGAGAATTTTCTTTCAGGTGACGCTAAAATTTTCAAATGTTTCTGCAAAATAAATCCAGGGACACTAGACATAGTATGACATGCTAAGTGAGGGATAATTTATTTTCAAATGATAATTTAAATAGCTAGAACAAAATTGTCAGTAGTACTTCACTGATTTTATTTTATTCGTTTACAGTTATAGGGCACTTATTACAAAGATAACTTGCGTACATCTGCATTGTACTAATAAGGTTGATGGAAACATGTTCTTGAGGTCATGCCTCTAGCCCTCCACATGAATGGATTGGTTGTATTGAATGAGTTAGGCGTATAAGTGGGGGTGGAAAATGTCAATATGTATGGTTTTATTTTACTACTAAAATCCTAGATGACATGTCAAGTTACCAATTTTTTTTTTTTCAGTTTTTTAAGAAGGTGGCAATTTCTAATACTTTAATTATGAAAGTCTATAGGGGACTTAGAAAAGCTTACTGTATGGTTTTCAAGGTAAAAACCAGTCTTCATTTAGGATCTAGCATCTAAAGGCTTTGTATGAGGTTGGAAAAATACTCCTCTGTTTTAATGAATGTCATGAATGTTAATAAGCCAAACTGTGCTCAGACAAGGTCTTTCCTCTTAAGTAATGTTTTCCTACTACTTCTCATTCTTTGAGACCATTATGTAGATCTTGTGATGTCATGGTAATCTCCATGGCAACACAGACGTCATTAAGATGAAGCATAAGCAAAGCTGTCTTTATTCAAACCGTTTATTAAAATATTTTTTTTTTAAAAAGGAATAATAAAAAAGTAGGTTAGGAAAAAAGCTTTCATCTTTGAATGTATTCCAAGATAAAATAATATGAGAACTTCTAATTTAAAAATAAAATGAGGGTGATTTTTTCCAAATAAAAATCTTTTCTGTCAGCTGTTCTGGTGCGGTAGCTGCCTTCTAGCTTTCTGTACAAGAGGCACTGCAAAGTTGAACTGCTGCAACAAGGTAAATTTTGTTGTTGCCACTACTGCTGTGTTTCCACTTTTTTTATCTATGTATTTGTGTATAGAGCTTAAAAACACAGATCTTGAAATTTCACAGGAAAGCTTCAGAAACACATTTCTCTTGTTTAGTAGATATGAAAGGGTCATAAAAAACCCTAAGTGGTATTCTAGTCTGAAAAGTATTCAGCATCACCTGCTCCTATAAAAGCCCTGAGCATCATTTGCAGTAAATGTGCAAAACAATTATTCTTTACAAAACTTTTTCAGATTGGTTTTTTTTTAACCTTTTTCCAGCTTGACTTTAGTTTTAAGGTAAAGTTATAAAAAGCTAAAGTGAAAAGCAACAAATTTGAAACTACTAATTTTTTTTTTTTAACCTAAACTAGTCAAACTTGCTAGCATACTAAGTCTTGTAACTAGGTAAAATTTTAAAACCCACATTTTTCAAAACAGTCATCTGTATTAAACGAAAAACTATGTCAAGATCATAAGGCATACGTTTCCGGGGTTGGCTGAAGGGACTTTCTCTGGAAGCAAACCTCCAGAAGCTAGCTAATTTCAAATTATCCACTGTGGGTTTTCTGCAACTTCTTTTGAAGTGCTTTCAGTAGTCATCTATAAATGACCAGATTAATGCAACCTCTGATCTGGGTTGTATTTGCATAAGAAATCAAGAAGTCCCTATGAGTATTACGTAGGTACAGCGCTAGAGCCTGTCATCTGTAAGGATGCTAATTAAACGTGTTCAAAATACTGAAGAAGCTTACTAAAGCTTTCAGCTGGAGTTCAAATGAACTTTCACACATTTTTAGCGCGAATTATTGAAAGCATTAATATACTCTGAAGGTGCTTATCCTATAATTTTGGTGTCCTTCACATGGACTGATTAGTCATTGGCGTTCTCGGTCTGGCCTGCTTTACACCCTCCTGCTGCAGCATTTCCTGCTGCAGCATCGGGGTTATTGCCCTTGACACCGTGATCCCTCTTCCCCCCCCCCCAGGCAGCAAAGGAGCTGCGGTGATGTTTCAGGCTTTTTCCTCTTGCAAAACACCCCGCAAAGTATTATTTTAAGTGGCACGTACTTAGCTGTGATGTTGCGAGTCCCTCCCCTGACACATGAGCTGTTGTATCAGAGACTGTAAACATCTAAGCTATCATATGACACTGGATAAGTCTAATCACCCTTATCCGTGCTATGTAGTGAGCTCATGTCTCCAGGATTTGCAAACAGTGACAGGTCTGCAGAGGCCTCTGCCACTCGTATTCCAGTTGCTAGCAGCTCAGTTTTCCTTTCAGCTGAAAAGCATTTCTGTAAGGCAGCTACTTCTCTTGCTGAAAAAAGTGCTATAAATGTAATAGCGTTGTGAGAATTAAAGAAGATAAAAAAAAATCTTGATTATTTTGATATGTAGATGACTGCCAGGTTTTAATTAAGAATAATATTTAACGCAAGTCAAAGAGCAGCTTGGGGATTCACTCATGTACTTGCTTACTTTTTGAAAAGACAGGCACTAATTCAAATGAGAATCAGAAAAGTCAGCCCATACTCTACAGAAGATCAAATTATATGCTAACCATCCTCTGTCTTTTAGTTGACAGACCCTTGCTTTCATAGTTCCCAGGGTGCAGCTTTAAGCGTGGGGAAACCCGCTGCTGCTTTCCCTCCTTGCATCACCCCCAGCAGAGGGCTCTTCACGTTAGAGCTGCTCTGCATGCATGACGGGCTCTGTCTTTTTTTTCTGAGGGGTCAGAAACAGGCCATGCCAAATTTAGTTTTCATCAGAACACTTAAGCTTTCCTCTAGGGATGGCTTGTGCGTGTATTACACACTTCCAAATTGTAACTTTCTTTTTTTTCATCCCTGGCAAGGGCGAGTTGAGTGGAGGAACAGTCTGGGTTTCACAGCACATTCATGTGAAATCTAGCTTGGTTAGAATAAGCCATTAACAGGGGCTGATGTTTTAATTCTCATCTGGACATACCAAAATGAAACGTGGTGGTTTTTAATAAAAAAAGATACAGGAGGAGGAACGTGACTGAATCCCTTACTATCTCCCTAAGGGCCAGATAGAAAATAGTCCTCATTTTTTCCACCTCTACTTCAAATAACTACCGCTCTACAACATTTCATTCAGGAATTCAGTGTGACTGGTTTGCTTTAGAACTAATTCTAATGCTTTTTGGCGCTGTTGCAAGTTAAATGTAGATGATTGCATAAAGATTTGACTGGGATTTGTCAGAGACCAGACATTCTGCTCATGTTTGCTTCTGTATCATCAGAGCATAATGGATGCAGTGATGGCAAGCAGCTGCTGGTCGCGGCTGAGGTCATGATGCTGGTATGAGGTCATGATGTTGGTATGAGGAAGCAGTGCCATGCAACACGTGCAGGCGGGACGTGCAGCAAGTGACCTGGCCAGAGGAACGGTGGCTTCTCTGCGCTCGGAGTTGGAGAAGTGAAGGGTAGAGGGAGGATGGGAAACCTCATAGAAAGCGTTTGAATGTAAATAGCGATGGCACTAATAGCATTTGCAGGGTGGGTGCTTCCCAAAAGCACATGGAGACTCTTTGCGTTATGTAACTTCAAATTCCAAATATGATTAACGCTATACCTCTGTACTTAATGTTGGTAGTTTGCTGTGATTGCCCTAAATGTAGATGTCAACAATGCAATTTTTTGCAGAAAGATTTTGGAGGTATTGGGTTTATGTGACTTAAGATCTGTTTTTTATCGTGACATGTTAAAAGCTTGGGAAACTGAACTCAACTCAAGCCATGTGCTTACAGATTTAGGTACAGTCTAGAAGAGAAAAGGATTAATTTCAGGGATGGTGGGGGAGGGAAAACATTTACTTATATTTAGATGTTCTGTATTGGCAAATATTGCACAGGAGTGATCTTAAGACATAGACTTTTTTGTACATCCCATTTAAAAACTTCAAAAGAAAGGTTTTGAATATCTGATTGCTAGAGTTTTGGCATAAATCATTTCAATAATCATTCATTACACTTCTAGTTGCAGTGGAACATCTATTTTAAAAAAGCAAAATTTATATGGAATTTATTTGCTTGCATAGATGTACCATAGAAAATTCTAAGAACTTGAGAAACCAGAAAATGTGTTACTTGTGTTCTTCCATGCCCTAGAACATGTCTAAAGGGAGTGTGCTTTTTGACTTAAAGGAAATGCCAATTAAATAGACTAAATCAGCAGCTTCATTCCAAATACTGCATTTGCAAATACATAAAACTGTAACAATAGTTCATAGTTTTTATATTTGAACAATAGCACTTCAAAATGTGCTGAAGAATGTGTACAATATAGGTGACCGTACGTTGTAGAGCTTTCTTTGTGAGACTTAGATGTAGTTTCACTAAGGCTTGTAATTCATACCTGAATTAATTATTACTTTAAGCTAGTGCAAGGTGGTGAATATCAAAAAAATAAAGGTTAAGGTTACGTGGTAGGAGGAGAAACAAGTCCTTTTGAAAAATTGTGGTCACTAGTGTAATTGGGTTTTCTGTGAGCAATCTTTGATCTTTAAGAGGAAGGAAGGAAAGGGCTTCTCACTGAAAAACCTTTTCTTGGCGTTCATCGTCAGTGGAGTTTTCTTCAGATTCCGCGTCGCTTTTGATGAATGCGTTTACATTCCAGTGCTGAGAAATAACTTTCCATTTGGGAGCTGGGCTGATGCGAAATCAGGAATGTGGAGGCCCCGGGCAAGGGGACAGGACTGAATGCTGATAGGAAATGTTCCCTTCTCGGTAGCTGCCGCCTTTCCTGCGAGCTTTGAAAAGAGCATCTGTGTGCGTGTGTGAGTATGTCTGGGGACCTGGGGAAATGGATGGGTCACATCTGGAGAAAACGGCTCTGTCCTCCAGTGTCATGATGATAGTGGAAAGGGTAGAACGAATCGCCCTCGATACCTGGAAGTTTTTGGCTGTCTCGACACGTAAGTGCTCATAAAAATTAATGTGTTGCTTGTATCTGTAGATGTTCCAGTTAATGGAGGCATTTTGTTGTTTTGGTTTATTAGTAAATCTAATAAATTTGAAGGGGAAGAAATACAGATAGCGGTCTTAAATTATTTTCATGTCGCTGTTTGTTAGCCACTGCGCTAATTGCATTTCTATAGTTGTAAAGGTTTTTTTAATGAAAACTGCAAGTATAAAATGGAAGCCCTTAGCTTTCACTTAAAACTTGTCTTCTATTAACCAGTGTGTTGTAAATGGTAATATATCTGTTCTTTAGCCATCTGTGTATGTTTTGAGTATAACGAGTTAGAAGATGAGATACATATGCAATAAGGTACATTTTTGGAGAAGGGAACTGTCATGTACAGTCAGTGTAAACTCAATTTTAGAATGCATTAGAATGGAAATGAAGTTGCAAATTACTGATATGGATTAAAATACCTGCTTTTAATACACACAGTGACCAAAAGTGGGGTGGTTTTTTGTGCTAATGAATTTATTTGGAAGTAATGCTTTTGCATAGTCGAGCAGGGAATTGGACTCTCTGTTGATTGCTTGAGAGAATAGTATAGTTAGGGAGCAGTTGCTTGGGGGGCATATTTAACCTTTAACAGTTACTTTTTTTTATGATGCACTTTCAAAATTGCTACTGTAAAGTGGATTCCTGCAAATAAAATTGTTTTGTAGATCTATAAGGTTTTTTAAAAGAAGATTTGTATTCACATCATGCATTCACTAGCTTTATGGGGAATAGAAGAAACTGATAGAAAAGGACTCCAGAAGTGAAATTGCCTCTAGGACAGGTACTGAGGAGAGCATTGGTGAAGTTTAATACTTGGGGAACCTCAAGTCAGAGGTTATGTGGCAGCAGGAAAAAAAGTGTTGGAAAAACTGCTGCAAAAACAAGGTTCTTTGGGGAATTTAGGTGAGGCAGCAATATCCTAACCAGGCAGCCTTATGGCTGTCTAAATCACTGTTATAACCTCTACATCCCATATTGACAGCCGCTGTCGCAAAGATAACTTTAAACTGCCTGAGCTTCCTTTGGTGAAATTCTCTCATGCACATCCCTGACTTAGGGGAAAATAGTTGCAAAGCTGAGATTCTCTCAAGTGCATCACTTGACTTAATAGTTGCTATTTTTAGGAACTGAAATTAGTAAGGCTTAGGTAGGAGAGAAGATTTCATCTTTATGTAATAAGACAATTTTGACTGAAATTATTAAGGAATAATATGGTACAACCAAATGTGAGTTGTATATTATGTAAAATTCCCTACTGCGTGTTAAACCCAAAAGTGTGGTTTAACCTTAAGCTCCCTAGTGAAGTCATATATCCACAGGCTTATTTCACACTATGGTGTAAGGGATGGAAGAAATTTGTCAAATTCCTGGTCCACTGAAATTGGTTAATAAAGGCTTTCTGCATTTTACTGTAGCTAGCCAGTGCTCATGTAGGCTGCGTAGTTTGCGATGAATCTGGGTAGTCAAACCCACTTTCTATGCTAAGTCTGGTCTAGCATCAAAATTTGGAAAGAACAGTGTCTAGCAGAAGTTACTGAAATAGGGCTGGAATCATGAAGATAATCTGTCAACCCTACCACTAAAACTTTATTTGCTGCTACTGTTTCTTTGTGATACCTAGGAGCCCTCAAGCCAGCTTGCATGCCAGCTTGTGGTCCCTTGTACGAAGCTCTTCTCCTGGTATTTTATAAAAGGCTTTACAGCATGGGCTTTTTGATCAGCTCAGTAAACAATGTATTATGTGTTGGGCATTTGCTGCTTCTTAGTGCTTCCTAATGTTTAAAGTAACTTATTTTCAATAAAGTCAAGCTTGTTTGGTGGCTTCGTCTTCCTAGTGGTTGGTTACTGCAGCTAGGGATTTTGGGTGGTGAAAAGCATCACCAAAGCCCTTTTTCGTTGGTCTTTGCTTTTTGCTCTTGTTCAAAGCTGTGAGAAATTAATTCTGATAAGACTTACTGACTTTGATATCAGTCTTCTGAATTGAAACAGTGGGACTGGTGGTGCCCCAAGATCCCAGTTGCTTCTCAAAGTTGCATGTCAGCAGGTATTTGTGTGACTGTGTGCAGGTATCAAAGCGTGATTCTGCAACAGAAAGTGTGCAACGCTGTGATGGATGTACGACCACAGTCAGAGTTTGACATTTCTGAACTGTCCAGGTGGACACTGATGATGAATTTTCATCAGCAGATTGGAAGTCAGGAGGTTTAGCTGGTGTGGCGTATCTGAGAAGAGAACTGCAACGCTTGAAAGGTCATTTAAGTTTCTTCTGCCTTGATTTACTTGTCTTCTTGCCTACAATACTTCACAAAGATTACAGAGTTTGTTTGCAGCCTAAAGTGCCTTGTGATCTTTGGTCAAAGATAATATATACGTGTGAGGCACTGTCTGCTCTGATAAATTTTGTGCTGTCAGAGGAATCCAAGCAGTACAGCGATGATGTGGTGGTTATTTGCTGGTGAGAACCAGTGAGTTCCTGGGAACAGAAATCAAGAATTTTCTTTATAGTAATTCAATGCATGCCTTGTGTCTTAATATGTTGACTACCTGTTCCCTTGGGCTGAAGGGTAAAATCCAAATAAGATATTCAAGAACAAAAGCATGTCCAAAACACGGCTCTTTCTTTTTACGGTGTTTGTTAAAGCTTGAAACTTTGGGATGTCAGCAGTGATTAGCAACGGGCAGAAGTTTAAAGTTGATGCTTACAGACAGCAATAGAGGAAGAAGAAACGGTGGGGTGGAAAAGTGTATATGCTTTTTCTGTTGAAATTTGTGTTTGCTGTGAGGTGAGAAAGTGGGCTGGCAAAACACAGCAATAGTGTATTCTAGACAAAACCCAATGGTTACAAAGAGGGGGATAAGGATCTGCAAGAGGAAAAGGAATATTTCTGTGTTTGTTCTCAGTTAGAATACCAAATAAGCTGACTTCCTAATCACCATTTTTGCATTGTTGTTTTTTTAAGGAAAAACTGTGTGTGTGGATCAGGTTAATGACCAGGAAAAGAAGTTTGTCACTTTTGCAGCAGTCTAATGAATCAAGATAATGGCTTCATTTTCTGATATCCTTAAGAGTAGTTCAAACTGTATAAAATTCAAGATGACATTGTAGGGTAAAGCGCCCTGTGCTTTGTTGCTGGACTATAGGAGGAAGCATGTGTGTGCCTCTAGGAATATACGCATTTTGTCGAGAGACTTCTTTATTGAATGTTTCTTTTCAAGAGGCTTAGTATTCTGGAATTTTTTTTCTATTGTAGAAGTCCCATGTACCATTAAATGCGATTATTATTTTGATGAATAAGCACAGCTGGCATTTCTTTTCAATATCTGACTGCCTTCTTTTTGAGCGGTAAACGTGCTGTTGTCAAGAGATTAGCCTTTGGGGTAGCAAGTTAAATTGTTCATTTCTACTAATTGCCAGACGGGACAGGGGAATAGATATAAACTGGCTAGATATACTGTTCCAAATGGTATAGGAACTTCTTCAGTTTGCTTGTTATGAAAGAAAGCTTTAAAAAGTTACTGTTCACAAACATCGTAGCTTAAGCACATCATGGTGACTGTGCATTACAAGATGGGTTAAAATTCAGATTTTACAATCTTACTGAGTCTGGTTTGTTTTTCATGAACTTATTTAATAGCTGTTGCTCTGTGAGCTTCAGGTGGGAAGATTTCCCATGCCTGTTGCACAGTGCCAGGTTGAAGAAAGGCTCAACAGTTATATTGGTTCTTGGTAAATTTTAGGGCAGGTTTGTTACCGCAGGCTACAAGAGGTCTTGGAGTTCCAGCCATTTTGTCATCTGTCCTGCCTTCCCCTCCGTGACAGGAAAGGTCTGGCGTTGACCTGGCAGCCTTAAAATATGAACTACACGGAAGGCGAAGTACACGCGCCAGAAACAAACTTCAGCTGGTTGTCTTTTCTGCCACTCTGACGGCGTATGATTAAGGAGCTAACCATAAAGGGCTTGTGTTTCACTGAATTATGTACTGCTTCTCTGCACTCCACCTTGGCCATGGCATTTCGAGGATTCTTGGCAGTTAAGCCTGCAGACACACATGTTCATTTAATACACTTCAGAACCTGAAACTAAGATAGCTTTCTATTTTATTCTCCAGGAAGCAAAATAGTATCCTGCTTAATTATTGCACTAAGGTGGGAATGTGTCATGAAAGGCAGAACAACCTTTTGTCCTCATCTGTTCAATTTGGGAATACTCTCAAGTTCAGCATCCTTGTTTTATTAATTTATTTTAAGTAAAGACAAACTAATTGAAGTTGATAAGTCTTTTCATCTTTTCCTTGGTATGCTAGTTAGCTTTCTTTGTAGAAATGCAGATAGCGGCAGTAACTTAATACTGTAATGTCAGAAGATACTAGATCAAACTCTGTAATGTAGTTCAGAATCAACCATGCATCTTCAGTAGACAGCACTTGACTGACACTTGTTTTAGTGTTAATAGAATTCTTTAGCAAATACTCTCAGTAAACTATGTAAATACAAAATACACAGCTCTTGGTGTCCTTGGGTATCAGTTACTTGCCAAAGGACGTATGCGTGAAACTTGTATTGTGCAGAGGTATGTACATTTTTTTTTGATGCTTTACAATATCTGGAGAAGATGTAAATATGCTTATGGATTGTGTTATAGCTCTGACTTTTGTTCTGATTGAAGTGTTTTTGTTCTTCAGTTTTGGCAAGCGTTCGGCAGGAAGCTTCAGGCGTGGCTGTGAATGCATTGTTTTAGAGCCATCGGAAATGATTGTGGTAAGAATATTTTCACTGAGTTGCTTTCAAATTTTACAGACCAGCTTTGGTAACGCTTCAACTTCCAATGAAACTCAAAGAGTTTTCTGGTTTGCACATGGTCTTTTTGTAAATCTAAGATGTCATACATAACTTTCTTGCCATTCTGCGCATATACATTGTTTGAGTGATAAAGGCGTCTTTTATATTGTTACATTTACTTTTGCAGATTTCTTGTAAAACTAAAGTTTTCTTGTGCTAGCAGAATAGCAGAACAGTTTGTGGTGGGTTTTTTTGTTTTTTTTTTTTAAAGCTGCTTTATTATTATAGGTAAGCATAGATGCTTTAAAGTATGAATCTCAAGTTAGCTTAAGTAATTAATGTTTAATTAAATTAAATTTATTCTCAGCTGTCTGAGGTTTTAAGCAGCAGTTTGACCATTTCAAAATTCTACCGACTTTTCTGGGTGAGGGTTATTTCGTTAGCAGTATCTGCTGAACTCCAGTGGCAGAACTGCATCCTCTCCAAGGGTTCAAAGGCTCAAAAGTTTTTAGTTGCCACCTCGGGGTGCATCATCTGAACAATTGCACATTTGTGGGCCAAATGTTGTTGGGGTTTTTTTTTCCCCCTCTGTCACTGAAATAGTGATTAGTTCATAATACAGGCATGACAATTATCTAAGCCGTATATAGATGATAGTTTAAATATAGCCTGTGACACTAAACTTTTTTTTCCTAAAAAGTGACAGTTTCTGTAAAACTTGCAGAAGCTCAGGAAATTGTGGTGTAGCTGTAGGCTTGTAGAAGAGATTAGGTTACTTGTTTAAAGTTGATTGGTAAAAAAAGCAGCCTTTTAACTTACCTTCATGCAAATACAGGCATGTTTTTGTGGGTTTTAAGCTCTTTGTAATTTCACTGTAAACAGATAAAGATGTCTGTGTAATGGTAGCTTTTTCTGTCAGGTGTTTGGTGATATAGCTCCCTCTTCCAAGTCTAATTAAGAAAATCATCTTACAAAGCTAATACAATATAATAGGAGACACAGAAGACATCCATTAGAAATGCCAATTGCTTTTTTGCTATCCCTAACTAAAGCCCTGTGTAACTGTACTGCGTAAAGGAGCAGCTCCTCAACAGCAGCCCGTTACGCCTCCCCCTTTGCCCCTGTATCGGCCCCCCGGCTTGTCTGACTGGTTTGTGTAACTGGTGTCTGACCACGAGTCCTGGGAACGGTTTATTGTCCCAGATTTGTTCTCTAGGAGTATGCAATTTAGTTGGTGGTAGCTGTGTGGATGTCTGTCTGTGTGTCTCTGTTGTGCATTCCTTGGTAAGTAATAAGGAAGAGCGATATAAAGATAGAGATGGTTGAACTGGAGTCCAGTCTTCTGGGCTGATGGATAGTGTTGGGTCACATGCATCGTCTCAGTTCAAAAATACCCAATCTGTAGAGTGTTGGGAAAGCTGAAACTGAACACTTAACATCAATCCAGCCTTTCAAAGGAATAATTGTATCTCAAATAGAAAGAATCCCATCCCCAGAGTTTGTCGGGCACAGTAACTTTCAGCCTCAGGGCTGGACGGGGGTCACTCTGCAGGGGGAAGAAGCGGGAGAGGTGTAGGGTGTGAGTGCGCCCATGTGGGGGCGAAAGGGATGCTCAGTGGGGAGGGGGGCGAGCGTTACCAGCTCTTCCCGGTGAATGGCAACGGTGCGCATCCCCTTGTATTAGTGCACTTGGAGTTGTGTTTGGTGACATGAGTGTGTGATGCTTCTGACACAGATATGCTGCAAATTCCTGGGAGTATTTTGTCTAATATTTCTTTTCCTTCTTGAAAAATATGGAGAAACCTTTGTAAGGTGCTTCATAAACTCTTGTGTGCATCTTAGAATCGTAGAATGTTTTGGGTTGGAAGGGACCCCTAGAGGTCATCTAGTTCAACCCCCCTGCAGTGAGCAGGGACACCGCTAACTAGATCAGGTTGCTCAGAGCCCCGTCCAACCTGGCCTTGAATGCTTCCAGGGATGGGGCCTCCACTACCTCTCTGGGCAACCTGTTCCAGTGTTTTACCACCCTCA
>NW_009259317.1:376351-384125 GCF_000687185.1 Egretta garzetta | reverse complement strand
GTCTGTTGGTTTTCCCTTGTCCACTGATGCTGTCACACCATCATAGAAAGCCACTAGGTTCGTCAGGCAGGACTTGCCCCTGGTGAAGCCATGCTGGCTATCTCGAATTATCTCCCTGGCCTCCATGTGCTTTAGCATAGCTTCTAGGAGGATCTGTTCTATGATCTTCCCAGGCACAAAGGTGAGGCTGACAGGTCGGTAGTTCCCGGGGTCTTCCTTTCTACCCTTTTTGGAAATGGGCACAATGTTTCCCTTTTTCCAGTCACCAGGGACTTCACCTGACTGCCATGGCTTTTCAATCTTCAGGAATACTATTTTTCCTTGGGGGGTGGAATTGAGTAGAAGAATGACTTAAGTGAATCCCCTGATATGGCCAATGCTGAAACTTTTTTTTTTTCCTCATTTCCCTGTTAGTCTGGAGTAAAGTTTCTATTAGTAGGAAGATACAGAAGAGATGTAGATTTTCATCCAAATTACTGTAAAAAGATTGTTCTCCTCTTTCAGGAAAACCAGAATTCCTAGTTCAATTATTTTCATTGCAGTATACTGTTGTGTAGTAATTTATGATGACTGAAGACTATGAAAGCAAGAGAACTAATTTTATACTTGGATATACCTAATAGGTATTTTTTTTTATTCTCCCTGATGTTATTTTGAAGTGATTCATTTTTATGTAAATCCAGTCTATTAGAAATCCTTCTTTTACACTCCTAAAGTATTTGTAGTAAATAATAAAACCAGTGTTGCCTGTTGAAGAGCCATGCCTTTGTCATAGGTTGGTTGGGGAAGATCCCAAGTGACAAATAGAGGTCAGTAGGAAAAGTACCAAGTGCACTCTCATAGCAGTTCTCTTTTTGTAATGTACGGAGTGGTGAAATGTTTGTATTTGTGGAAGAGTAAGAAGGGGGAGAATGACAGAAGGGGGGGATGACCATTTTTCTTTTGTCACTTTTCAAAAGTGTTCATGCTCAGTGATGCTGTTCATGCCAATGCTTACTTTTTTGTCATTCCTGTGGGCATTTGATTTATTTTATTTTATTTTTTTTTTTTAGTCGTGGCTTCACTCTTAGTGCAGGAAATGCAAATCTAACTGCTGTTTTTTGGAAACAGGATTTGTTGTGCTTCTCATTTTTATGTTGTGTTGCTAACTTTTTTATATCTTGTGGGAAATGACACTTTCTTGCATCTGTTACAGGTTGATTATATGGATGAAAATGAGGAGTATTTTCAGCGTCAAGCTTCTCATAGGCAATCTCGAAGAAGATTTAGGAAAATCAACCAAAAAGGGGAAAGACAAACAATTATTGATACTGTTGACCCTTATCCTGTGGGGAAGCCACCTCTACCTAGAGGCTACCATACGGTAAGCTGTCTGTATTTACGGTTCACGACAACATTAGCAGGAAAACTGTTGAAAATAGAACCACTGAAATGGCAAAACTTGCTGGTCTTTTTAAAGCAGCGTGTTTCTGCGGGGAAGTTTTCCCCTTTAAAATGATGTGAATTTGGCTCCATCAGTATGTGACCATGTGTGTGACTTGCATCTTAGTTGAGTTGAAAGCGCATATTTTTTATGACTGTGAATGTCACGTATTATTTCTTAATGTTCCAGTCATCATTTGAAATTGTGAAAGAAACTATGTTCTCATTTCCTTTTGATGTTAGGTTGCCGTACGAATAGTTTAGTGTACAGTGTTAAAAGGTCAGTCAGTGAAGCGCTCATTCAAGTACATGATAACGGTTGTTGCCTGAAAAGGACTCTGCTGCATTGTGGTAGGCCAAATTCTTGGAGGAAATCTGTCATCTCTTTTTGGTATCCAGAGCTTAAATGTCAAATTAACCTTTACTGGTGTCTGCCTCAAGAGCCCTTTATACTTGGGCTTCAGTTGAGCTACATCGTCTCAGGGAGATAAGTTGGTCATTTTACTTGATTTGGGTATTTTTGGGTAATCTTGTATGTTGAAAGTTTACAGGCTTTCTCTTGAGATGAAAATAAACTAATAATTAAAACTTATTCTACGAGATATTTTATATAGCTTTTAAATTGAGAAAAGCTCTATTAGATTGATATGTTTGTTTGGTATTGATTTCAACTGTAAGCATAAGACTGGAAAAGCTGTTTGTCTTTGGCTCTCACTTATTTGTTTAAGCCCCCAAATCTGGTAGAACCATAAAGGCATGGGCATAAATAACTTTGTGCATATTTAATCTCATTGAGTTAATTGGGCTGAATTTTGCACAATTTAAGCCACATACATATAAACTTGCAGGATTAGAGCTTTAGTATGTTTAAAATACTGTCTCTGATTCAATGCAGTTGTAGGTTTTTTCCATTTTCCCTTCTTTATCCTTATTCCTTGACTCGTTTGCCAGTTCCCTGTATATTCAATGTGTGTCTGCAAGTGTGTAGATGTTTGATTACGTCTGTTAATTATACAGGCTTTTCCTCATGAGTTGAATAATTACATTTTATGCCAACAATTTGTTTTTGTTTATACAACAGCTTATAATGGTTTAATTTTCAGTGCAGTTTTAATTGCCTCTAAATTTATTACGGATTGAGCATGTTCACTTCATTTGAAGATGAAACATTTTACCGGTCTGCTTTTGAAAAAATAAATATGTGGTATTATACTTTTTAGGAATTACAGGAAGAATTACTTTTGTTTGTATTATTTAGATGTGTATGTTCTGCTTAGCAAACCATTCCAGTGTGATTTTTATCTAACTCTAGAAGGGCGAGATTTAGGTTACACAGAGTGCCATTTGCATTCATAGGTCCATGCCTGTTGTATAAATTTCACTTTAGGTATGCCTAATGAGTTTTTGTAAGCTTAACTCTGGTGCTAAGAGCAAAAGCCCATTGTGTGCCATTCTTTTGTGTGAGTTCATAGTGATTTTATGTATGTGTTGGGAAATTCATTGCAAGCGAGGTTTCATATTGAGTTGGAAAAGATTGCCAAATAAACTGTAAAATTTGCAATAATTACAGTCAAATATTGCTTTAAAAAGTGTAATATGCATATCACCAACTTCAATTTTTTTTTCATAGCAAATAGAGTGAAATAAGCTCAAATGAGTTTTACAATGTAGTCAAGACTCTCCATGCTGGCCTGTTCCCTCCTGTTTTTACAGTACTTGGTGATCTTGTATACATTGTTCACCCATTCACTTCTGTTACCAATATTATTTCTATTCCTTTAACCATACATGTTAAAGGCTGCATTGTCTTTTCTCCCTTCCTATTACATGTACCTTGACCTCATTTTTCTTTTTAGTCTTAATTTCTTGAAAAATTGACTGAAGAAAGCAGGGTTAGGTTGTTTGGGGGTTTGGGGGGGTGGGTTTGTTTTTTAACACAGGAATTCAAATCATATTATAGCACAGATCTTGTGGGCTTGTTACCCATCCATTCTTTGGTCAGCGTCTGTCAGGGTCTCATCCTTGGCTCTGCTTCTGAATTTTGGATAAACAAGGAAACATTACAAAATGTAGATGTTCAGATGTTGCAGTAAATAATGTGTTACGGCAAATTGAAAAAGGATTAATATAATGCATTTGTTTCCAAGTTTTGCTCTTCCTTGTGGATGTGTTCTGGTTTAGGCGTTGGGTACATGAGATTCAAAGTAATAAAGCTGCTTTGATAGCATCCTCAAAATAGTCACAAAACGTGTAATTTTCATCTGTTTTGTTTTACCTTAAATCCGTAGTTACCATGTAGAATGATTCTTTTTTTGTTGATAAATTATCAATGCCTTATTTGCACTAGTCTCTGAATGCTTTTCTTCAGAAAGTTCAAACAAAGTTTTCTGAAGAAAGTTTTCTATCAATTTGTGAAAACGTAGAGTGAAATGTAGAGCTTAAATGAAGATGCATGGCTGTGCTTTTCAAGAATTAAAAATTAAATGCAGTGCTCTCAGCTGTGGCATGGCTTTCTGCAATAGAGTCAACGGGGGATGGTGGACCCTCGTTAACATAATTTTAACATTATCTTCATAGTGGTGGAATGTACTATGGCATGTCTGATAATGTTCATCTTTTCCTTTCCTCCTATATGGCATTCATTTCATTTTGGCTCACAGGAATGCACTAAACCTCAGGTATTGTAACTTACTGTGTATGGTCCACTAACAATTTATTTGTGGGTTTGCAGTGTGATAGCTTAATACTGATGCAATGCTATGACTACAGTTGCCTCCTAGCCTTTGCTTTGATACTTGAGCAATCTCACTATGATATAAAAATACTAACGTAAGTGTGGAATTTGGTGACAACACAATGTCTCTTGTCCAGCTTGCCTGACCTTTCTTCCTTGCTTTGATGTCCTGTGATGTAGAGAAAATGGAAAACAATAAGCAAAGGGTGTACATAATATTTACTTCTTGGCAGACACTTTGCTCACATATCTCTTCCATCACATGGAGGACTAAATCTTTGATTTTAATTTAAAAAATAGGCCCCCTGTAGCTGCATAGTACCTGTAAGTCACTAAATGGAGCATGGCAAGATGGGCACCAAAGATGCAGTGGAAGGTTTTTCATTAGCTGAAAGCCTGTAGCAGTGCTTCTTGCTTGTTTTCCGTTTGGATGACGTGTACTGACTTGGTATAAAGCAGTTGGATTTTGTAAAGTCCTATCAAAGTATGTGTAAATGGCCATTTTTTTAAAAGCTGAGGGGTTGGACACAGGCTTGCCAAGCTAGGGAGAGAAGTGTGCCAGAGTCAGTCAAGTGTCTTGGAACAGCACCAAACCAAACAAAATGTAGAAGTTTTGACTGACATTGGATCTCAAATACATTCAAAGTAATCTGAAGATCCGAGTGTCATCTTTTAAACTTAAGATGCATTTGTAATTGCATTTGTCGATGCCAAAGTAAGTACTGAGCATCCACCAAATACAACATTTGATAAGAATGTGTCTTGTCAAAATATTAAATGTCTCCACTGTTACAGTCGAGAAATCTCTTGTTTTAAAACTGAAAAGAAATTAGTAGTGTTTTCCTTTAGCTCCAAAATTCTTCCTTTAGCTCCAAAATTACTTTGGTCAATTCTTCTGATACTTTATCAGCAAATGTATTCTAAAAATTCTTTCTGTCACATTGTTCAATTCATTTCTTGAAAACACACAGAGGGTTCAAATTTCTATATGGTTCCAGTATCATAGGCAAAGATTTCTGTGCTGAAATTCTTTCTTCAACAGATATTCTACGTTTCTTTTAGGAATCCAGTTCCTTATTCTTGAGGTCAGTACTCACCAGTTTTTCAATGAGTCCTGAGTAACCTACGGTTACTAAAATATTACAGCTAAGAGTGGTAATGTGCTCCTCAAATTACAATAGGAATTTTAAATACTTCATAATATTTTGATAACTTACCCTAATGCTTGAAAGAACATTTGAAATAAAATCTAATGTTGAATATTGTACTTAGCCATGTTACTTTTGGAACAAGCATTGCCGATTTCTAGGATGAGGAAAGTAGAAACTTCATAATGTGTGGAAATAATTAATGTGTTTTATCAGACTGATAAAATGGCATCTTTTTTGATGTCATCCTTTTTGCCACCATTTGTAGCTTGGTAAAATGGATCTGTTCTTTTTCAGGGAAGAAAAAAAAGTCCTGGTAAGTTTAGGCTGAGCTGTTCTTATTTGAATCTGGAAAACCTTACTCAGATTTTTTTGATAGAAAATTTTTGCTTGTACTTCTAATGTGTCAGAAACTGCCTTTAGCTAGATTAGCATAAAACCTGCTTACTTAATAATAGAAATTGGATTTTAATGTCTGAAAGTGGATTTTCTTTTGTGTGTTTCTGTACTTAAGGCTTTTCTCCTGAGAACTTACATGGATTTTCGTCTGCTTTAGGCTGGGTTGTTTTTTGTTTGGTGGTTTTTTTTTTTTGTTTGTTTAATTTTAAAATAGTGGTTGCCTGTGGAGTGAATTTAAAAAAGGGTAGACTTTTCTTGCCATATCTTATTGCTAGTAAACTTTGTGGCTGCTATAGTGCATCTGTGAAGAACTGGTTGTGCCCGATCTGAGTGTTGCTGAGCTGGTTATTATCTATTTACTTTGCTAAAGGGAAAGTATCAAAGCTCGCTGGGGAGTATTTAGAGAGATGGAGGTAGGCCTTTAAATAAAACACTGAAGCACCTGTGAATAGCCCTGAGAAGAAACTGCAGCGTGTGGTTTTTCGCTCTCTGAGAATCTGTCCAGATTTGAATTAGTTAACAAGCTTATGGAAATTGCTGCTAGTGCATCCTCGGCCAGGCTTTTTAAAGCCAGCCGCTGAAATCCCTGCAAAAGGGCGCTCTGGCTTTAGTAGCCGTTCTTATCCCATTCAGCTTGAGATTCACGTGAGGTGAAGATCCCTTTATCCGGTGTCGGAAGGAAAAGAGCGGTGGGCATGGAGCCATCAATAACCCCGGCTTCTCCCCCGAGTTAGAAGCTTGTAACAATTTTATCCTCACGCACCGTGTATGGAGCCAGCCATCGCACCGATGCGTTAAGGGCAGGCAAGTATTGTCCTGCTGCGTTTTATTTGAAGGAGGTGACTAAAAATTTGAAGAAGAGGGCTGGAAATGAAACCATGTCTAATGTGGCTGAGTCACGTCTCATCTGCAGCCATGAGAAAATAAGTATGAAGCCCTGGAAAAATAAGTATGAAGGTTTTTTTTCCTAGCATTTTTATATTTAAGTATTAGAACCTGCTCGCCTAGAAAGTCACCAAACTGCAGAAACCTTGCTTCCTCTCCCTATCTTCTCTTGTAACTACAATTTATTGCCAAGCATTGGCAAAGTAGCCTTTTTTTCCTGATATCGTTTACATTCACGTTGTCTGCTGAAGTCTGAAAGTCCTGGATTGAAAACTTCTGTTCAGATTGCTCTATTTTATGAAAAAAACTTGCCTTTTCCTTTGTCTGCAAAATTACATTTTAAAAATCAAAGCTGTTCAATGTCCTATTTCTACAAATGTAGAAGGAAGGATTAAAAGAAGGAAGAAGGAAAGATGGATTAAAAAAAAAAAAAATTTAAATTTTTCTACCTGAATTTGGTGCAAAAGCCTAGCTGTTTTCATCTGTGGTGTGGCTACTGAAGCGGTATGGAAGTTCAGAGGATGACAAGCAGTGTTTTCTTGTGGTTAATATAGTAGATGAGAATTCAAAAAAGCTGATTCTGTTTTAGCACTTTGCTACAGATGTCCAGTATAATACGGGATGAGACTTAATGTTAAAAAGCAACATAAAAAGCAATTGTTTAATTGCTTATCTGCATGTATATTTATCTTCATGTTGTAAAATACATGTCGCTGGAGAAAATCTTTTTAGTAGGGTCAGCTGTGACAGGATAAGGGGTAATGGTTTTAAACTATAAGGAAGGAATTCTTTACAATGAGGGTGGTAAAACACTGGCAGGGGTTGCTCAGAGAGGTAGTGGAGGCCCCATCGCTGGAAACATTCAAGGCCAGGTTGGACGGGGACGTGGTCGAGTTAGCGGTGTCCCTCACTGCAGGGGGGTTGGACTAGATGACCTCTAGGGGTCCCTTCCAACCCAAAACATTCTATCATTCTATGATCTGTCCACGAGCCACTACAAAGGATCACAAAATACCTCATATGTACTTGGTTCTCAACACTGTGGACTTCACAGTATTGTGATATACCTTGCCATAATATATTCTTGTTAGTGCATTGTATTCTACATAGTAAATTGATGCCAGTATAGTACTGTACTTAGTCATCTTTATTACATGTAGAATTTCAGGCATTTCAGTTTAAATCA